>NW_026779915.1:0-63726 GCF_030144855.1 Hypanus sabinus
ACACACCTCTCTCTCTCTCACACACACACCTCTCTCTCTCACACACACACACCTCTCTCTCTCACACAACCTCTCTCTCTCACACACACACACCTCTCTCTCTCACACACACACACACACCTCTCTCTCACACACACCTCTCTCTCACACACACACCTCTATCTCCCTCACATACACTCTCTCACACACAGAGGACACAGATAGAGTGGATGTGGAGAGGATGTTTCATATAGTGGAGGAGTCTAGGACCAGAGGACACAGATAGAGTGGATGTGGAGAGGATGTTTCCTGTAGTGGGTGTGTCTAGGACCAGAGGACACAGAGTGGATGTGGAGAGGATGTTTCCTGTAGTGGGTGAGTCTAGGACCAGAGGACACAGATAGAGTGGATGTGGAGAGGATGTTTCCTATAGTGGGGGAGTCTAGGACCAGAGAACACTGATAGAGTGGATGTGGAGAGGATGTTTCCTATAGTGGGGGAGTCTCGGAACAGGGGACACAGACAGAGTGGATGTGGAGTGGATGTTTCCTGTAGTGGGGGAGTCTAGGACCAGAGGACACAGATAGAGTGGATGTGTAGAGGATGTTTCCTATAGTGGGGGAGTCTAGGATCAGAGGACACAGATAGAGTGGATGTGGAGAGGATGTTTCCTGTAGTGGGTGGGTCTAGGACCAGAGGACACTGATACAGTGGATGTGGAGAGGATGCTTCCTATAGTGGGGTAGTCTAGGACCAGAGGACACAGATAGAGTGGAAGTGGAGAGGATGTTTCCTGTAGTGGGTGAGTCTAGGACCAGAGGACACAGATATAGAGGATGTTTCCTATAGTGGGGGATTCTAGGACCAGAGGACACACAGTGGATGTGGCTAGGATGTTTCCTGTAGTGGGGGAGTCTAGGACCAGAGGACACAGATAGAGTGATGTGGAGAGGATGTTTCCTGTAGTGGGGGAGTCTAGGAACAAAGGACACAGATAGAGTGGATGTGGAGAGGATGTTTCCTGTAGTGGGGGAGTCTAGGACCAGAGGACACAGATAGAGTGGATGTGGAGAGGATGTTTCCTATAGTGGGGGAGTCTCGGAACAGAGGACACAGACAGAGTGGATGTGGAGAGGATGTTTCCTGTAGTGGGGGAGTCTAGCTCCAGAGGACACAGATAGAGTGGATGTGGAGAGGATGTTTCCTGTAGTGGGGGAGTCTAGGACCAGAGGACACAGATAGAGTGGATGTGGAGAGGATGTTTCCTAAAGTGGTGGGGTCTAGGACCAGAGGACACAGAGTGGATGTGGCTGGGATGTTTCCTGTAGTGGGTGAGTATAGGACCAGAGGACACAGATAGAGTGGATGTGGAGAGGATGTTTCCTATAGTGGGGAGTCTACTAACAGGGGACACAGACAGAGTGGATGTGGAGAGGATGTTTCCTATAGTGGTGGAGTCGGGGACCAGAGGACACAGATAGAGTGGATGTGGAGTGGATGTTTCCTATACTGGGGGAGTCTAGCACCAGGGGACACAGATAGAGTGAATGTGGAGAGGATGTTTCCTATAGTGGTGGAGTCTAGGACCAGAGGGCACAGATAGAGTGGATGTGGAGAGGATGTTTCCTATAGTGGTGGAGTCGGGGACCAGAGGACACAGACAGAGTGGATGTGGAGTGGATGTTTCCCGTAGTGGGGGAGTCCAGGACCAGAGGACACAGATAGAGTGGATGTGGAGAGGATGTTTCCTATAGTGTTGGAGTCTAGGACCAGAGGACACAGAGTGGATGTGGCTGGGATGTTTCCTGTAGTGGGTGAGTCTAGGACCAGAGGACACAGATAGAGTGGATGTGGAGAGGATGTTTCCTATAGTGGGGGAGTCTAGGACCAGAGGACACAGATAGAGTGGATGTGGAGAGGATGTTTCCTATAGTGGGGGAGTCTAGGAACAGGGGACACAGACAGAGTGCATGTGGAGAGAATGTTTCCTGTTGTGGGGGAGTCTAGGACCAGAGGACACAGATAGAGTGGATGTGGAGAGGATGTTTCCTATAGTGGGGGTGTCTAGGACCAGAGGACACAGATAGAGTGGATGTGGAGAGGATGTTTCCTATAGTGGTGGAGTCTAGGACCAGAGGACACAGAGTGGATGTGGCTAGGATGTTTCCTGTAGTGGGGGAGTCTAGGACCAGAGGACACAGATAGAGTGATGTGGAGAGGATGTTTCCTGTAGTGGGGGAGTCTAGGACCAGAGGACACAGATAGAGTAGATGTGGAGAGGATGTCTCCTACAGTGGGGGAGTCTTGGACCAGAGGGCACAGATAGAGTGGATGTGGAGAGGATGTTTCCTATAGTGGTGGAGTCGTGGACCAGAGGACACAGATAGAGTGGATGTGGAGAGGATGTTTCCTATAGTGGGGGAGTCTAGGACCAGAGGACACAGATAGAGTGGATGTGGAGAGGATGTCTCCTACAGTGGGGGAGTCTAGGACCAGAGGACAGAGATAGAGTGGATGTGGAGAGGATGTTTCCTATAGTGGGGGAGTCTAGGACCAGAGGGCAGAGATAGAGTGGATGTGGAGAGGATGTTTCCTATAGTGGTGGAGTCGGGGACCAGAGGACACTGATAGAGTGGATGTGGAGAAGATGTTTCCTATAGTGGGGGAGTCTAGGATCAGAGGACACAGATAGAGTGGATGTGGAGAGGATGTTTCCTGTAGTGGGGGAGTCTAGGACCAGAGGACACAGATAGTGTGGATGTGGAGAGGATGTTTCCTGTAGTGGGGGAGTCTAGGACCAGAGGACACAGATAGAGTGGATGTGGAGAGGATGTTTCCTATAGTGGGGGAGTCTAGGAACAGGGGACACAGACAGAGTGGATGTGGAGAGGATGTTTCCTGTAATGGGGGAGTCTAGGACCAGAGGACACAGATAGAGTAGATGTGGAGAGGATGTTTCCTAAAGTGAGGGTGTCTAGGACCTCTGATAGGGTGGATGTGGAGAGGATGTTTCCTGTAGTGGGGGAGTCTAGGACCAGAGGACACAGATAGAGTGGATGTGGAGAGGATGTTTCCTATAGTGGGGGTGTCTAGGACCAGAGGACACAGATAGAGTGGATGTGGAGAGGATGTTTCCTGTAGTGGGGGAGTCTAGGACCCGAGGACACAGATAGAGTGGATGTGGAGAGGATGTTTCCTATAGTGGGGGAGTCTAGGACCAGAGAACACTGATAGAGTGGATGTGGAGAGGATGTTTCCTATAGTGGGGGAGTCTAGGAACAGGGGACACAGACAGAGTGGATGTGGAGAGGATGTTTCCTGTAATGGGGGAGTCTAGGACCAGAGGACACAGATAGAGTAGATGTGGAGAGGATGTTTCCTAAAGTGAGGGTGTCTAGGACCTCTGATAGAGTGGATGTGGAGTGGATGTTTCCTGTAGTGGGGGAGTCTAGGACCAGAGGACACAGATAGAGTGGATGTGGAGAGGATGTTTCCTATAGTGGGGGTGTCTAGGACCAGAGGACACAGATAGAGTGGATGTGGAGAGGATGTTTCCTGTAGTGGGGGAGTCTAGGACCCGAGGACACAGATAGAGTGGACGTGGAGAGGATGTTTCCTATAGTGGGGGAGTCTAGGACCAGAGAACACTGATAGAGTGGATGTGGAGAGGATGTTTCCTATAGTGGGGGAGTCTAGGAACAGGGGACACAGACAGAGTGGATGTGGAGAGGATGTTTCCTGTAGTGGGGGAGTCTAGGACCAGAGGACACAGATAGAGTGGATGTGGAGAGAATGTTTCCTATAGTGGGGGAGTCTAGGACAAGAGGACACAGATAGAGTGGATGTGTAGAGGATGTTTCCTATAGTGGGGGAGTCTAGGACCCGAGGACACAGATAGAGTGGACGTGGAGAGGATGTTTCCTATAGTGGGGGAGTCTAGGACCAGAGAACACTGATAGAGTGGATGTGGAGAGGATGTTTCCTATAGTGGGGGAGTCTAGGAACAGGGGACACAGACAGAGTGGATGTGGAGAGGATGTTTCCTGTAGTGGGGGAGTCTAGGACCAGAGGACACAGATAGAGTGGATGTGGAGAGAATGTTTCCTATAGTGGGGGAGTCTAGGACAAGAGGACACAGATAGAGTGGATGTGTAGAGGATGTTTCCTATAGTGGGGGAGTCTAGGATCAGAGGACACAGATAGAGTGGATGTGGAGAGGATGTTTCCTGTAGTGGGTGGGTCTAGGACCAGAGGACACAGATAGAGTGGATGTGGAGAGGATGTTTCCTATAGTGGGCGAGTCTAGGACCAGAGGACACAGATAGAGTGGATGTGGAGAGGATGTTTCCTATAGTGGGGTGTCTAGGACCAGGGGACACAGACAGAGTGGATGTGTAGAGGATGTTTCCTGTAGTGTGGGAGTCTAGGTCCAGAGGACACAGATAGAGTGGATGTGGAGAGGATGTTTCCTATAGTGGGGGAGTCTAGGAACAGGGGACACAGACAGTGTGCATGTGGAGAGGATGTTTCCTGTTGTGGGGGAGTCTAGGACCAGAGGACACAGATAGAGTGGATGTGGAGAGGATGTTTCCTATAGTGGGGGTGTCTAGGACCAGAGGACACAGATAGAATGGATGTGGAGAGGATGTTTCCTATAGTGGTGGAGTCTAGGACCAGAGGACACAGAGTGGATGTGGCTAGGATGCTTCCGGTAGTGGGGGAGTCTAGGACCAGAGGACACAGATAGAGTGGATGTGGAGAGGATGTTTCCTATAGTGGTGGAGTCGGGGACCAGAGGACACAGATAGAGTTGATGTGGAGAGGATGTTTCCTGTAGTGGGTGAGTCTAGGACCAGAGGACACAGATAGAGTGGATGTGGAGAGGATGTTTCCTGTAGTGGGTGAGTCTAGGACCAGAAGACACAGATAGAGTGGATGTGGAGAGGGTGTTTCCTACAGTGGGGGAGTCTAGGAACAGGGGACACAGACAGAGTGGATGTGGAGAGGATGTTTCCTGTAGTGGGGGAGTCTAGGACCAGAGGACACAGATAGAGTGGATGTGGAGAGGATGTTTCATAAAGTGAGGGTGTCTAGGACCTCTGATAGAGTGATGTGGAGAGGATGTTTCCTGTAGTGGGGCAGTCTAGGACCAGAGGACACAGATAGAGTGGATGTGGAGAGGATGTTTCCTATAGTGGGCGTGTCTAGGACCAGAGGACACAGATAGAGTGGATGTGGAGAGGATGTTTCCTATAGTGGGGGTGTCTAGGACCAGAGGACACAGATAGAGTGGATGTGGAGAGGATGTTTCCTATAGTGGGGGTGTCTAGGACCAGAGGACACAGATAGAGTGGATGTGGAGAGGATGTTTCCTGTAGTGGGGGAGTCTAGGACCAGAGGACACAGATAGAGTGGATGTGGAGAGGATGTCTCCTACAGTGGGGGAGTCTAGGACCAGAGGACACATATAGAGTGGATGTGGAGAGGATGTTTCCTATAGTGGTGGAGTCTAGGACCAGAGGGCACAGATAGAGTGGATGTGGAGAGGATGTTTCCTATAGTGGGGGAGTCTAGGACAAGAGGACACAGATAGAGTGGATGTGTAGAGGATGTTTCCTATAGTGGGGGAGTCTAGGATCAGAGGACACAGATAGAGTGGATGTGGAGAGGATGTTTCCTGTAGTGGGTGGGTCTAGGACCAGAGGGCACAGGTAGAGTGGATGTGGAGAGGATGTTTCCTATAGTGGGCGAGTCTAGGACCAGAGGACACAGATAGACTGGATGTGGAGAGCATGTTTCCTATAGTGGGGTGTCTAGGAACAGGGGACACAGACAGAGTGGATGTGGAGAGGATGTTTCCTGTAGTGGGGGAGTCTAGGACCAGAGGACACAGATACAGTGGATGCAGAGAGGATGTTTCCTATAGTGGTGGAGTCTAGGACCAGAGGACACAGAGTGGATGTGGCTAGGATGTTTCCTGTAGTGGGGGAGTCTAGGACCAGAGGACACAGATAGAATGATGTGGAGAGGATGTTTCCTGTAGTGGGGGAGTCTAGGACCAGAGGGCACAGATAGAGTGGATGTGGAGAGGATCTCTCCGACAGTCGGGGAGTCTGGGACCAGAGGACACAGATAGACTGGATGTGGAGAGGATGTTTCCTCTAGTGGTGGAGTCTAGGACCAGAGGGCACAGATAGAGTGGATGTGGAGAGGATGTTTCCTATAGTGGTGGAGTCTAGGACCAGAGGACACAGAGTGGATGTGGCTAGGATATTTCCAGTAGTGGGGGAGTCTAGGACCAGAGGACACAGATAGAGTGATGTGGAGAGCATGTTTCCTGTAGTGGGGTGTCTAGGACCAGAGGACACAGATAGAGTGGATGTGGAGAGGATGTCTCCTACAGTGGGGGAGTCTAGGAACAGGGGACACAGACAGAGTGGATGTGGAGAGGATGTTTCCTGTAGTGGGGGAGTCTAGGACCAGAGGACACAGATAGAGTGGATGTGGAGAGAATGTTTCCTATAGTAGGGGGTCTAGGACAAGAGGACACAGATAGAGTGGATGTGTAGAGGATGTTTCCTATAGTGGGGGAGTCTACTATCAGAGGACACAGATAGAGTGGATGTGGAGAGGATGTTTCCTGTAGTGGGTGTGTCTAGGACCAGAGGACACAGATAGAGTGGATGTGGAGAGGATGTTTCCTATAGTGGGCGAGTCTAGGACCAGAGGACACAGATAGAGTGGATGTGGAGAGGATGTTTCCTATAGTGGGGTGTCTAGGAACAGGGGACTCAGACAGAGTGGATGTGGAGAGGATGTTTCCTGTAGTGGGGGAGTCTAGGTCCAGAGGACACAGATAGAGTGGATGTGGAGAGGATGTTTCCTATAGTGGGGGAGTCTAGGAACAGGGGACACAGACAGTGTGCATGTGGAGAGGATGTTTCCTGTTGTGGGGGAGTCTAGGACCAGAGGACACAGATAGAGTGGATGTGGAGAGGATGTTTCCTATAGTGGGTGTGTTTAGGACCAGAGGACACAGATAGAATGGATGTGGAGAGGATGTTTCCTATAGTGGTGGAGTCTAGGACCAGAGGACACAGAGTGGATGTGGCTAGGATGCTTCCTGTAGTGGGGTGTCTAGGACCAGAGGACACAGATAGAGTGGATGTGGAGAGGATGTTTCCTATAGTGGTGGAGTCGGGGACCAGAGGACACAGATAGAGTTGATGTGGAGAGGATGTTTCCTGTAGTGGGTGAGTCTAGGACCAGAGGACACAGATAGAGTGGATGTGGAGAGGATGTTTCCTGTAGTGGGTGAGTCTAGGACCAGAAGACACAGATAGAGTGGATGTGGAGAGGGTGTTTCCTACAGTGGGCGAATCTAGGACCAGAGGACACAGATAGAGTGGATGTGGAGAGGATGTTTCCTATAGTGGGGGAGTCTAGGAACAAGGGACACAGACAGAGTGGATGTGGAGAGGATGTTTCCTGTAGTGGGGGAGTCTAGGACCAGAGGACACAGATAGAGTGGATGTGGAGAGGATGTTTCCTAAAGTGAGGGTGTCTAGGACCTCTGATAGAGTGATGTGGAGAGGATGTTTCCTGTAGTGGGGCAGTCTAGGACCAGAGGACACAGATAGAGTGGATGTGGAGAGGATGTTTCCTATAGTGGGGGTGTCTACGACCAGAGGACACAGATAGAGTGGATGTGGAGAGGATGTTTCCTGTAGTGGGGGAGTCTAGGACCAGAGGACACAGATAGAATGGATGTGGAGAGGATGTTTCCTATAGTGGGGGTGTCTAGGACCAGAGGACACAGATAGAGTGGATGTGGAGAGGATGTTTCCTATAGTGGGGGTGTCTAGGACCAGAGGACACAGATAGAGTGGATGTGGAGAGGATGTTTCCTGTAGTGGGGGAGTCTAGGACCAGAGGACACAGAGTGGATGTGGCTAGGATGCTTCCTGTAGTGGGGTGTCTAGGACCAGAGGACACAGATAGAGTGGATGTGGAGAGGATGTTTCCTATAGTGGTGGAGTCGGGGACCAGAGGACACAGATAGAGTTGATGTGGAGAGGATGTTTCCTGTAGTGGGTGAGTCTAGGACCAGAGGACACAGATAGAGTGGATGTGGAGAGGATGTTTCCTGTAGTGGGTGAGTCTAGGACCAGAAGACACAGATAGAGTGGATGTGGAGAGGGTGTTTCCTACAGTGGGCGAATCTAGGACCAGAGGACACAGATAGAGTGGATGTGGAGAGGATGTTTCCTATAGTGGGGGAGTCTAGGAACAAGGGACACAGACAGAGTGGATGTGGAGAGGATGTTTCCTGTAGTGGGGGAGTCTAGGACCAGAGGACACAGATAGAGTGGATGTGGAGAGGATGTTTCCTAAAGTGAGGGTGTCTAGGACCTCTGATAGAGTGATGTGGAGAGGATGTTTCCTGTAGTGGGGCAGTCTAGGACCAGAGGACACAGATAGAGTGGATGTGGAGAGGATGTTTCCTATAGTGGGGGTGTCTACGACCAGAGGACACAGATATAGTGGATGTGGAGAGGATGTTTCCTGTAGTGGGGGAGTCTAGGACCAGAGGACACAGATAGAATGGATGTGGAGAGGATGTTTCCTATAGTGGGGGTGTCTAGGACCAGAGGACACAGATAGAGTGGATGTGGAGAGGATGTTTCCTATAGTGGGGGTGTCTAGGACCAGAGGACACAGATAGAGTGGATGTGGAGAGGATGTTTCCTGTAGTGGGGGAGTCTAGGACCAGAGGACACAGATAGAGTGATGTGGAGAGGATGTTTCCTGTAGTGGGGGAGTCTAGGACCAGAGGACACAGATAGAGTGGATGTGGAGAGGATGTCTCCTACAGTGGGGGAGTCTAGGACCAGAGGACACATATAGAGTGGATGTGGAGAGGATGTTTCCTATAGTGGTGGAGTCTAGGACCAGAGGGCACAGATAGAGTGGATGTGGAGAGGATGTTTCCTATAGTGGTGGAGTTGCGGACCCGAGGACACAGATAGAGTGGATGTGGAATGGATGTTTCCTGTAGTGGGGGAGTCTAGCACCAGCGGACACAGATTGAGTGGATGTGGAGAGGATGTTTCCTGTAGTGGGTGGGTCTAGGACCAGAGGACACAGATAGAGTGGATGTGTAGAGGATGTTTCCTATAGTGGGGGAGTCTAGGACCAAAGAACACTGATAGAGTGGATGTGGAGAGGATGTTTCCTATAGTAGGGGAGTCTAGGAACAGGGGACACAGACAGAGTGGATGTGGAGAGGATGTTTCCTGTAGTGGGGGAGTCTAGGACCAGAGGACACAGATAGAGTGGATGTGGAGAGGATGTTTCCTATAGTGGTGGAGTCTAGGACCAGAGGACACAGAGTGGATGTGGCTAGGATGCTTCCTGTAGTGGGGGAGTCTAGGACCAGAGGACACAGATAGAGTGGATGTGGAGAGGATGTTTCCTATAGTGGTGGAGTCGGGGACCAGAGGACACAGATAGAGTTGATGTGGAGAGGATGTTTCCTGTAGTGGGTGAGTCTAGGACCAGAGGACACAGATAGAGTGGATGTGGAGAGGATGTTTCCTGTAGTGGGGGAGTCTAGGACCAGAGGACACAGATAGAATGGATGTGGAGAGGATGTTTCCTGTAGTGGGGGAGTCTAGGACCAGAGGACACAGATAGAGTGGATGTGGAGAGGATGTTTCCTATAGTGGGGGAGTCTAGGACAAGAGGACACAGATAGAGTGGATGTGTAGAGGATGTTTCCTATAGTGGGGGAGTCTAGGATCAGAGGACACAGATAGAGTGGATGTGGAGAGGATATTTCCTGTAGTGGGTGGGTCTAGGACCAGAGGGCACAGGTAGAGTGGATGTGGAGAGGATGTTTCCTATAGTGGGCGAGTCTAGGACCAGAGGATACAGATAGAGTGGATGTGGAGAGGATGTTTCCTATAGTGGGGTGTCTAGGAACAGGGGACACAGACAGAGTGGATGTGGAGAGGATGTTTCCTGTAGTGGGGGAGTCTAGGACCAGAGGACACAGATACAGTGGATGCAGAGAGGATGTTTCCTAAAGTGCGGGTGTCTAGGACCAGAGGACACAGACAGAGTGGATGTGGAGAGGATGTTTCCTATAGTGGTGGAGTCTAGGACCAGAGGACACAGAGTGGATGTGGCTAGGATGTTTCCTGTAGTGGGGGAGTCTAGGACCAGAGGACACAGATAGAATGATGTGGAGAGGATGTTTCCTGTAGTGGGGGAGTCTAGGACCAGAGGACACAGATAGAGTGGATGTGGAGAGGATCTCTCCGACAGTGGGGGAGTCTGGGACCAGAGGACACAGATAGACTGGATGTGGAGAGGATGTTTCCTATAGTGGTGGAGTCTAGGACCAGAGGGCACAGATAGAGTGGATGTGGAGAGGATGTTTCCTATAGTGGGGGAGTCTAGGACCAGAGGACAGAGATAGAGTGGATGTGGAGAGGATGTTTCCTATAGTGGGGGAGTCTAGGACCAGAGGGCAAAGATAGAGTGGATATGGAGAGGATGTTTCCTATAGTGGTGGAGTCGGGGACCAGAGGACACAGATAGAGTGGATGTGGAGAGGATGTTTCCTATAGTGGGGGTGTCTAGGACCAGAGGACACAGATAGAGTGGATGTGGAGAGGATGTTTCCTATAGTGGTGGAGTCTAGGACCAGAGGACACAGAGTGGATGTGGCTAGGATGTTTCCTGTAGTGGGGGAGTCTAGGACCAGAGGACACAGATAGAGTGATGTGGAGTGGATGTTTCCTGTAGTGGCGGAGACTAGGCCCAGAGGACACAGATAGAGTGGATGTGGAGAGGATGTCTCCAACAGTGGTGGAGTCTAGGACCAGAGGACACAGATAGAGTGGATGTGGAGAGGATGTTTCCTATAGTGGTGGATTCTAGGACCAGAGGGCACTGATAGAGTGGATGTGGAGAGGATGTTTCCTATAGTGGTGGAGTCGGGGACCAGAGAACGCAGATGGAGTGGATGTGGAGTGGATGTTTCCTGTAGTGGGGGAGTCTAGCACCAGGGGACACAGATAGAGTGGATGTGGAGAGGATGTTTCCTATAGTGGTGGAGTCTAGGACCAGAGGGCACAGATAGAGTGGATGTGGAGAGGATGTTTCCTACAGTGGTGGAGTCGGGGAACAGAGGACACAGATAGAGTGGATGTGGAGTGGATGTTTTCTGTAGTGGGGGAGTCTAGCACCAGAGGACACAGATAGAGTGGATGTGGAGAGGATGTTTCCTGTAGTGGGGGGGGTCTAGGACCAGAGGACACAGATAGAGTGGATGTGGCTAGGATGTTTCCTGTAGTGGGCGAGTCCAGGACCAGAGGACACAGATAGAGTGGATGTGGAGAGGATGTTTCCTATAGTGGAGGAGTCTAGGAACAGGGGACACAGACAGAGTGGATGTGGAGAGGATGTTTCCTGTAGTGGGGGAGTCTAGGACAAGAGGACACAGATAGAGTGGATGTGGAGAGGATGTTTCCTATAGTGGTGGAGTCTAGGACCAGAGGACACAGAGTGGATGTGGCTGGGATGTTTCCTGTACTGGGTGAGTCTAGGACCAGAGGACAAAGATAGAGTGGATGTGGAGAGGATGTTTCCTATAGTGGGGGAGTCTAGGAACAGGGGACACAGACAGAGTGGATGTGGAGAGGATGTTTCCTGTTGTGGGGGAGTCTAGTACCAGAGGAAAAAGATAGAGTGGATGTGAAGAGGATGTTTCCTATAGTGATGGAGTCTAGGACCAGAGGACACAGATAGACTGGATGTGGAGAGGATGTTTCCTATAGTGGGGGAGTCTAGGAACAGGGGACACAGACAGAGTGGATGTGGAGAGGATGTTTCCTGTTGTGGGGGAGTCTAGGACCAGAGGACAAAGATAGAGTAGATGTGGAGAGGATGTTTCCTATAGTGGGGGTGTCTAGGACCAGAGGACACAGATAGAGTGGATGTGGAGAGGATGTTTCCTGTAGTGGGTGAGTCTAGGACCAGAGGACACAGATAGAGTGGATGTGGAGAGGATGTTTCCTATAGTGGGCGAGTCTAGGACCAGAGGACACAGATAGAGTGGATGTGGAGAGGGTGTTTCCTATAGTGGGGGAGTCTAGTAACAGGGGACACAGACAGAGTAGATGTGGAGAGGATGTTTCCTGTAGTGGGGGAGTCTAGGACCAGAGGACACAGAGTGGATGTGGCTAGGATGTTTCCTGTAGTGGGGGAGTCTAGGTCCAGAGGACACAGATAGAATGATGTGGAGAGGATGTTTCCTATAGTGGGGTGTCTAGGAACAGGGGACACAGACAGAGTGGATGTGGAGAGGATTTTTCCTATAGTGGGCGAGTCTAGGACCAGAGGACACAGATAGAGTGGATGTGGAGAGGATGTTTCCTAAAGTGCGGGTGTCTTGGACCAGAGGACACAGACAGAGTGGATGTGGAGAGGATGTTTCCTGTAGTGGGGGAGTCTAGGACCAGAGGACACAGATAGAATGATGTGGAGAGGATGTTTCCTGTAGTGGGGGAGTCTAGGACCAGAGGACACAGATAGAGTGGATGTGGAGAGGATCTCTCCGACAGTGGGGGAGTCTGGGACCAGAGGACACAGACAGACTGGATGTTGAGAGGATGTTTCCTATAGTGGTGGAGTCTAGGACCAGAGGGCACAGATAGAGTGGATGTGGAGAGGATGTTTCCTATAGTGGGCGAGTCTAGGACCAGAGGACACAGAGTGGACGTGGCTAGGATGTTTCCTGTAGTGGGGGAGTCTAGGGCCAGAGGACACAGATAGAGTGATGTGGAGAGGATGTTTCCTGTAGTGGGGTGTCTAGGACCAGAGGACACAGATAGAGTGGATGTGGAGAGGATGTCTCCTACAGTGGGGGAGTCTAGGACCAGGGAACACAGATAGAGTGGATGTGGAGAGGATGTTTCCTGTAGTGGGGGGGGTCTAGGACCAGAGGACACAGATAGAGTGGATGTGGCTAGGATGTTTCCTGTAGTGGGCGAGTCCAGGACCAGAGGACACAGATAGAGTGGATGTGGAGAGGATGTTTCCTATAGTGGGGGAGTCTAGGAACAGGGGACACAGACAGAGTGGATGTGGAGAGGATGTTTCCTGTAGTGGGGGAGTCTAGGACAAGAGGACACAGATAGAGTGGATGTGGAGAGGATGTTTCCTGTAGTGGGTGAGTCTAGGACCAGAAGACACAGATAGAGTGGATGTGGAGAGGGTGTTTCCTACAGTGGGCGAATCTAGGACCAGAGGACACAGATAGAGTGGATGTGGAGAGGATGTTTCCTATAGTGGGGGAGTCTAGGAACAAGGGACACAGACAGAGTGGATGTGGAGAGGATGTTTCCTGTAGTGGGGGAGTCTAGGACCAGAGGACACAGATAGAGTGGATGTGGAGAGGATGTTTCCTAAAGTGAGGGTGTCTAGGACCTCTGATAGAGTGATGTGGAGAGGATGTTTCCTGTAGTGGGGCAGTCTAGGACCAGAGGACACAGATAGAGTGGATGTGGAGAGGATGTTTCCTATAGTGGGGGTGTCTAGGACCAGAGGACACAGATAGAGTGGATGTGGAGAGGATGTTTCCTGTAGTGGGGGAGTCTAGGACCAGAGGACACAGATAGAATGGATGTGGAGAGGATGTTTCCTATAGTGGGGGTGTCTAGGACCAGAGGACACAGATAGAGTGGATGTGGAGAGGATGTTTCCTATAGTGGGGGTGTCTAGGACCAGAGGACACAGATAGAGTGGATGTGGAGAGGATGTTTCCTGTAGTGGGGGAGTCTAGGACCAGAGGACACAGATAGAGTGATGTGGAGAGGATGTTTCCTGTAGTGGGGGAGTCTAGGACCAGAGGACACAGATAGAGTGGATGTGGAGAGGATGTTTCCTATAGTGGGGGAGTCTAGGACAAGAGGACACAGATAGAGTGGATGTGTAGAGGATGTTTCCTATAGTGGGGGAGTCTAGGATCAGAGGACACAGATAGAGTGGATGTGGAGAGGATATTTCCTGTAGTGGGTGGGTCTAGGACCAGAGGGCACAGGTAGAGTGGATGTGGAGAGGATGTTTCCTATAGTGGGCGAGTCTAGGACCAGAGGATACAGATAGAGTGGATGTGGAGAGGATGTTTCCTATAGTGGGGTGTCTAGGAACAGGGGACACAGACAGAGTGGATGTGGAGAGGATGTTTCCTGTAGTGGGGGAGTCTAGGACCAGAGGACACAGATACAGTGGATGCAGAGAGGATGTTTCCTAAAGTGCGGGTGTCTAGGACCAGAGGACACAGACAGAGTGGATGTGGAGAGGATGTTTCCTATAGTGGTGGAGTCTAGGACCAGAGGACACAGAGTGGATGTGGCTAGGATGTTTCCTGTAGTGGGGGAGTCTAGGACCATAGGACACAGATAGAATGATGTGGAGAGGATGTTTCCTGTAGTGGGGGAGTCTAGGACCAGAGGACACAGATAGAGTGGATGTGGAGAGGATCTCTCCGACAGTGGGGGAGTCTGGGACCAGAGGACACAGATAGACTGGATGTGGAGAGGATGTTTCCTATAGTGGTGGAGTCTAGGACCAGAGGGCACAGATAGAGTGGATGTGGAGAGGATGTTTCCTATAGTGGGGGAGTCTAGGACCAGAGGACAGAGATAGAGTGGATGTGGAGAGGATGTTTCCTATAGTGGGGGAGTCTAGGACCAGAGGGCAAAGATAGAGTGGATATGGAGAGGATGTTTCCTATAGTGGTGGAGTCGGGGACCAGAGGACACAGATAGAGTGGATGTGGAGAGGATGTTTCCTATAGTGGGCGAGTCTAGGACCAGAGGACACAGATAGAGTGGATGTGGAGAGGATGTTTCCTGTAGTGGGGGAGTCTAGGACCAGAGGACAGAGATAGAGTGGATGTGGAGAGGATGTTTCCTATAGTGGGGGTGTCTAGGACCAGAGGACACAGATAGAGTGGATGTGGAGAGGATGTTTCCTATAGTGGTGGAGTCTAGGACCAGAGGACACAGAGTGGATGTGGCTAGGATGTTTCCTGTAGTGGGGGAGTCTAGGACCAGAGGACACAGATAGAGTGATGTGGAGTGGATGTTTCCTGTAGTGGCGGAGACTAGGCCCAGAGGACACAGATAGAGTGGATGTGGAGAGGATGTCTCCAACAGTGGTGGAGTCTAGGACCAGAGGACACAGATAGAGTGGATGTGGAGAGGATGTTTCCTATAGTGGTGGATTCTAGGACCAGAGGGCACTGATAGAGTGGATGTGGAGAGGATGTTTCCTATAGTGGTGGAGTCGGGGACCAGAGAACGCAGATGGAGTGGATGTGGAGTGGATGTTTCCTGTAGTGGGGGAGTCTAGCACCAGGGGACACAGATAGAGTGGATGTGGAGAGGATGTTTCCTATAGTGGTGGAGTCTAGGACCAGAGGGCACAGATAGAGTGGATGTGGAGAGGATGTTTCCTACAGTGGTGGAGTCGGGGAACAAAGGACACAGATAGAGTGGATGTGGAGTGGATGTTTTCTGTAGTGGGGGAGTCTAGCACCAGAGGACACAGATAGAGTGGATGTGGAGAGGATGTTTCCTGTAGTGGGGGGGGTCTAGGACCAGAGGACACAGATAGAGTGGATGTGGCTAGGATGTTTCCTGTAGTGGGCGAGTCCAGGACCAGAGGACACAGATAGAGTGGATGTGGAGAGGATGTTTCCTATAGTGGGGGAGTCTAGGAACAGGGGACACAGACAGAGTGGATGTGGAGAGGATGTTTCCTGTAGTGGGGGAGTCTAGGACAAGAGGACACAGATAGAGTGGATGTGGAGAGGATGTTTCCTATAGTGGTGGAGTCTAGGACCAGAGGACACAGAGTGGATGTGGCTGGGATGTTTCCTGTACTGGGTGAGTCTAGGACCAGAGGACAAAGATAGAGTGGATGTGGAGAGGATGTTTCCTATAGTGGGGGAGTCTAGGAACAGGGGACACAGACAGAGTGGATGTGGAGAGGATGTTTCCTGTTGTGGGGGAGTCTAGGACCAGAGGAAAAAGATAGAGTGGATGTGGAGAGGATGTTTCCTATAGTGATGGAGTCTAGGACCAGAGGACACAGATAGACTGGATGTGGAGAGGATGTTTCCTATAGTGGGGGAGTCTAGGAACAGGGGACACAGACAGAGTGGATGTGGAGAGGATGTTTCCTGTTGTGGGGGAGTCTAGGACCAGAGGACAAAGATAGAGTAGATGTGGAGAGGATGTTTCCTATAGTGGGGGTGTCTAGGACCAGAGGACACAGATAGAGTGGATGTGGAGAGGATGTTTCCTGTAGTGGGTGAGTCTAGGACCAGAGGACACAGATAGAGTGGATGTGGAGAGGATGTTTCCTATAGTGGGCGAGTCTAGGACCAGAGGACACAGATAGAGTGGATGTGGAGAGGGTGTTTCCTATAGTGGGGGAGTCTAGTAACAGGGGACACAGACAGAGTAGATGTGGAGAGGATGTTTCCTGTAGTGGGGGAGTCTAGGACCAGAGGACACAGAGTGGATGTGGCTAGGATGTTTCCTGTAGTGGGGGTGTCTAGGTCCAGAGGACACAGATAGAATGATGTGGAGAGGATGTTTCCTATAGTGGGGTGTCTAGGAACAGGGGACACAGACAGAGTGGATGTGGAGAGGATTTTTCCTATAGTGGGCGAGTCTAGGACCAGAGGACACAGATAGAGTGGATGTGGAGAGGATGTTTCCTAAAGTGCGGGTGTCTAGGACCAGAGGACACAGACAGAGTGGATGTGGAGAGGATGTTTCCTGTAGTGGGGGAGTCTAGGACCAGAGGACACAGATAGAATGATGTGGAGAGGATGTTTCCTGTAGTGGGGGAGTCTAGGACCAGAGGACACAGATAGAGTGGATGTGGAGAGGATCTCTCCGACAGTGGGGGAGTCTGGGACCAGAGGACACAGATAGACTGGATGTTGAGAGGATGTTTCCTATAGTGGTGGAGTCTAGGACCAGAGGGCACAGATAGAGTGGATGTGGAGAGGATGTTTCCTATAGTGGGCGAGTCTAGGACCAGAGGACACAGAGTGGATGTGGCTAGGATGTTTCCTGTAGTGGGGGAGTCTAGGGCCAGAGGACACAGATAGAGTGATGTGGAGAGGATGTTTCCTGTAGTGGGGTGTCTAGGACCAGAGGACACAGATAGAGTGGATGTGGAGAGGATGTCTCCTACAGTGGGGGAGTCTAGGACCAGGGAACACAGATAGAGTGGATGTGGAGAGGATGTTTCCTGTAGTGGGGGGGGTCTAGGACCAGAGGACACAGATAGAGTGGATGTGGCTAGGATGTTTCCTGTAGTGGGCGAGTCCAGGACCAGAGGACACAGATAGAGTGGATGTGGAGAGGATGTTTCCTATAGTGGGGGAGTCTAGGAACAGGGGACACAGACAGAGTGGATGTGGAGAGGATGTTTCCTGTAGTGGGGGAGTCTAGGACAAGAGGACACAGATAGAGTGGATGTGGAGAGGATGTTTCCTATAGTGGTGGAGTCTAGGACCAGAGGACACAGAGTGGATGTGGCTGGGATGTTTCCTGTACTGGGTGAGTCTAGGACCAGAGGACAAAGATAGAGTGGATGTGGAGAGGATGTTTCCTATAGTGGGGGAGTCTAGGAACAGGGGACACAGACAGAGTGGATGTGGAGAGGATGTTTCCTGTTGTGGGGGAGTCTAGGACCAGAGGAAAAAGATAGAGTGGATGTGGAGAGGATGTTTCCTATAGTGATGGAGTCTAGGACCAGAGGACACAGATAGACTGGATGTGGAGAGGATGTTTCCTATAATGGGGGAGTCTAGGAACAGGGGACACAGACAGAGTGGATGTGGAGAGGATGTTTCCTGTTGTGGGGGAGTCTAGGACCAGAGGACAAAGATAGAGTGGATGTGGAGAGGATGTTTCCTATAGTGGGGGTGTCTAGGACCAGAGGACACAGATAGAGTGGATGTGGAGAGGATGTTTCCTGTAGTGGGTGAGTCTAGGACCAGAGGACACAGATAGAGTGGATGTGGAGAGGATGTTTCCTATAGTGGGCGAGTCTACGACCAGAGGACACAGATAGAGTGGATGTGGAGAGGGTGTTTCCTATAGTGGGGGAGTCTAGTAACAGGGGACACAGACAGAGTAGATGTGGAGAGGATGTTTCCTGTAGTGGGAGAGTCTAGGACCAGAGGACACAGAGTGGATGTGGCTAGGATGTTTCCTGTAGTGGGGGAGTCTAGGTCCAGAGGACACAGATAGAATGATGTGGAGAGGATGTTTCCTATAGTGGGGTGTCTAGGAACAGGGGACACAGACAGAGTGGATGTGGAGAGGATGTTTCCTATAGTGGGCGAGTCTAGGACCAGAGGACACAGATAGAGTGGATGTGGAGAGGGTGTTTCCTATAGTGGGGGAGTCTAGTAACAGGGGACACAGACAGAGTAGATGTGGAGAGGATGTTTCCTGTAGTGGGGGAGTCTAGGACCAGAGGACACAGAGTGGATGTGGCTAGGATGTTTCCTGTAGTGGGGGAGTCTAGGGCCAGAGGACACAGATAGAGTGATGTGGAGAGGATGTTTCCTGTAGTGGGGTGTCTAGGACCAGAGGACACAGATAGAGTGGATGTGGAGAGGATGTCTCCTACAGTGGGGGAGTCTAGGACCAGAGGACAGAGATAGAGTGGATGTGGAGAGGATGTTTCCTATAGTGGGGGAGTCTAGGACCAGAGGGCAAAGATAGAGTGGATATGGAGAGGATGTTTCCTATAGTGGTGGAGTCGGGGACCAGAGGACACAGATAGAGTGGATGTGGAGAGGATGTTTCCTATAGTGGGGTAGTCTAGGACCAGAGGACACAGATAGAGTTGTTGTGGAGAGGATGTTTCCTGTAGTGGGGGAGTCTAGGACCAGAGGACACAGATAATGTGGATGTGGAGAGGATGTTTCCTGTAGTTGGTGAGTCTAGGACCAGAGGACACAGATAGAGTGGATGTGGAGAGGATGTTTCCTATAGTGGGCGAGTCTAGGACCAGAGGACACAGATAGAGTGGATGTGGAGAGGATGTTTCCTGTAGTGGGGGAGTCTAGGACCAGAGGACAGAGATAGAGTGGATGTGGAGAGGATGTTTCCTATAGTGGGGGTGTCTAGGACCAGAGGACACAGATAGAGTGGATGTGGAGAGGATGTTTCCTATAGTGGTGGAGTCTAGGACCAGAGGACACAGAGTGGATGTGGCTAGGATGTTTCCTGTAGTGGGGGAGTCTAGGACCAGAGGACACAGATAGAGTGATGTGGAGTGGATGTTTCCTGTAGTGGCGGAGACTAGGACCAGAGGACACAGATAGAGTGGATGTGGAGAGGATGTCTCCAACAGTGGGGGAGTCTAGGACCAGAGGACACAGATAGAGAGGATGTGGAGAGGATGTTTCCTATAGTGGTGGAGTCTAGGACCAGAGGGCACTGATAGAGTGGATGTGGAGAGGATGTTTCCTATAGTGGTGGAGTCGGGGACCAGAGAACGCAGATGGAGTGGATGTGGAGTGGATGTTTCCTGTAGGGGGGGAGTCTAGGAAAAGAGGACACAGACAGAGTGGATGTGGAGAGGATGTTTCCTGTAGTGGGGGAGTCTAGGACAAGAGGACACAGATAGAGTGGATGTGGAGAGGATGTTTCCTATAGTGGTAGAGTCTAGGACCAGAGGACACAGAGTGGATGTGGCTGGGATGTTTCCTGTGCTGGGTGAGTCTAGGACCAGAGGACAAAGATAGAGTGGATGTGGAGAGGATGTTTCCTATAGTGGGGGTGTCTAGGACCAGAGTAAAAAGATAGAGTGGATGTGGCTAGGATGTTTCCTGTAGTGGGGCAGTCTAGGACCAGAGGACACAGATAGAGTGATGTGGAGAGGATGTTTCCTATAGTGGGGGAGTCTAGGATCAGAGGACACAGATAGAGTGGATGTGGAGAGGATGTTTCCTAGAGTGAGGGAGTCTAGGAACAGGGGACACAGACAGAGTGGATGTGGAGAGGATGTTTCCTGTAGTGGTGGAGTCTAGGACCAGAGGACACAGAGTGGATGTGGCTAGGATGTTTCCTGTAGTGGGGGAGTCTAGGACCAGAGGACACAGATAGAATGATGTGGAGAGGATGTTTCCTATAGTGGGGGAGTCTAGGACCAGAGGACACAGATAGAGTGGATCTGGAGAGGATCTCTCCGACAGTGGGGGAGTCTGGGACCAGAGGACACAGATAGACTGGATGTGGAGAGGATGTTTCCTATAGTGGTGGAGTCTAGGACCAGAGGGCACAGATAGAGTGGATGTGGAGAGGATGTTTCCTATAGTGGGCGAGTCTAGGACCAGAGGACAGAGATAGAGTGGATGTGGAGAGGATGTTTCCTATAGTGGGGGAGTCTAGGACCAGAGGACAGAGATAGAGTGGATGTGGAGAGGATGTTTCCTATAGTGGGGGAGTCTAGGACCAGAGGGCAAAGATAGAGTGGATATGGAGAGGATGTTTCCTATAGTGGTGGAGTCGGGGACCAGAGGACACAGATAGAGTGGATGTGGAGAGGATGTTTCCTATAGTGGGGTAGTCTAGGACCAGAGAACACAGATAGAGTTGATGTGGAGAGGATGTTTCCTGTAGTGGGGGAGTCTAGGACCAGAGGACACAGATAATGTGGATGTGGAGAGGATGTATCCTGTAGTGGGTGAGTCTAGGACCAGAGGACACAGATAGAGTGGATGTGGAGAGGATGTTTCCTATAGTGGGCGAGTCTAGGACCAGAGGACACAGATAGAGTGGATGTGGAGAGGATGTTTCCTGTAGTGGGGGAGTCTAGGACCAGAGGACAGAGATAGAGTGGATGTGGAGAGGATGTTTCCTATAGTGGGTGTGTCTAGGACCAGAGGACACAGATAGAGTGGATGTGGAGAGGATGTTTCCTATAGTGGTGGAGACTAAGACCAGAGGACACAGAGTGGATGTGGCTAGGATGTTTCCTGTAGTGGGGGAGTCTAGGACCAGAGGACACAGATAGAGTGATGTGGAGTGGATGTTTCCTGTAGTGGCGGAGACTAGGACCAGAGGACACAGATAGAGTGGATGTGGAGAGGATGTCTCCAACAGTGGTGGAGTCTAGGACCAGAGGACACAGATAGAGTGGATGTGGAGAGGATGTTTCCTATAGTGGTGGAGTCGGGGACCAGAGAACGCAGATGGAGTGGATGTGGAGTGGATGTTTCCTGTAGTGGGGGAGTCTAGCACCAGGGGACACAGATAGAGTGGATGTGGAGAGGATGTTTCCTATAGTGGTGGAGTCTAGGACCAGAGGGCACAGATAGACTGGATGTGGAGAGGATGTTTCCTACAGTGGTGGAGTCGGGGAACAGAGGACACAGATAGAGTGGATGTGGAGTGGATGTTTTCTGTAGTGGGGGAGTCTAGCACCAGAGGACACAGATAGAGTGGATGTGGAGAGGATGTTTCCTGTAGTGGGGGGGGTCTAGGAACAGGGGACACAGACAGAGTGGATGTGGAGAGGATGTTTCCTGTAGTGGGGGAGTCTAGGACAAGAGGACACAGATAGAGTGGATGTGGAGAGGATGTTTCCTATAGTGGTGGAGTCTAGGACCAGAGGACACAGAGTGGATGTGGCTGGGATGTTTCCTGTACTGGGTGAGTCTAGGACCAGAGGACAAAGATAGAGTGGATGTGGAGAGGATGTTTCCTATAGTGGGGGAGTCTAGGAACAGGGGACACAGACAGAGTGGATGTGGAGAGGATGTTTCCTGTTGTGGGGGAGTCTAGGACCAGAGGAAAAAGATAGAGTGGATGTGGAGAGGATGTTTCCTATAGTGATGGAGTCTAGGACCAGAGGACACAGATAGACTGGATGTGGAGAGGATGTTTCCTATAGTGGGGGAGTCTAGGAACAGGGGACACAGACAGAGTGGATGTGGAGAGGATGTTTCCTGTTGTGGGGGAGTCTAGGACCAGAGGACAAAGATAGAGTAGATGTGGAGAGGATGTTTCCTATAGTGGGGGTGTCTAGGACCAGAGGACACAGATAGAGTGGATGTGGAGAGGATGTTTCCTGTAGTGGGTGAGTCTAGGACCAGAGGACACAGATAGAGTGGATGTGGAGAGGATGTTTCCTATAGTGGGCGAGTCTAGGACCAGAGGACACAGATAGAGTGGATGTGGAGAGGGTGTTTCCTATAGTGGGGGAGTCTAGTAACAGGGGACACAGACAGAGTAGATGTGGAGAGGATGTTTCCTGTAGTGGGGGAGTCTAGGACCAGAGGACACAGAGTGGATGTGGCTAGGATGTTTCCTGTAGTGGGGGAGTCTAGGTCCAGAGGACACAGATAGAATGATGTGGAGAGGATGTTTCCTATAGTGGGGTGTCTAGGAACAGGGGACACAGACAGAGTGGATGTGGAGAGGATTTTTCCTATAGTGGGCGAGTCTAGGACCAGAGGACACAGATAGAGTGGATGTGGAGAGGATGTTTCCTAAAGTGCGGGTGTCTAGGACCAGAGGACACAGACAGAGTGGATGTGGAGAGGATGTTTCCTGTAGTGGGGGAGTCTAGGACCAGAGGACACAGATAGAATGATGTGGAGAGGATGTTTCCTGTAGTGGGGGAGTCTAGGACCAGAGGACACAGATAGAGTGGATGTGGAGAGGATCTCTCCGACAGTGGGGGAGTCTGGGACCAGAGGACACAGATAGACTGGATGTTGAGAGGATGTTTCCTATAGTGGTGGAGTCTAGGACCAGAGGGCACAGATAGAGTGGATGTGGAGAGGATGTTTCCTATAGTGGGCGAGTCTAGGACCAGAGGACACAGAGTGGATGTGGCTAGGATGTTTCCTATAGTGGTGGAGTCGGGGACCAGAGAACGCAGATGGAGTGGATGTGGAGTGGATGTTTCCTGTAGTGGGGGAGTCTAGCACCAGGGGACACAGATAGAGTGGATGTGGAGAGGATGTTTCCTATAGTGGTGGAGTCTAGGACCAGAGGGCACAGATAGACTGGATGTGGAGAGGATGTTTCCTACAGTGGTGGAGTCGGGGAACAGAGGACACAGATAGAGTGGATGTGGAGTGGATGTTTTCTGTAGTGGGGGAGTCTAGCACCAGAGGACACAGATAGAGTGGATGTGGAGAGGATGTTTCCTGTAGTGGGGGGGGTCTAGGAACAGGGGACACAGACAGAGTGGATGTGGAGAGGATGTTTCCTGTAGTGGGGGAGTCTAGGACAAGAGGACACAGATAGAGTGGATGTGGAGAGGATGTTTCCTATAGTGGTGGAGTCTAGGACCAGAGGACACAGAGTGGATGTGGCTGGGATGTTTCCTGTACTGGGTGAGTCTAGGACCAGAGGACAAAGATAGAGTGGATGTGGAGAGGATGTTTCCTATAGTGGGGGAGTCTAGGAACAGGGGACACAGACAGAGTGGATGTGGAGAGGATGTTTCCTGTTGTGGGGGAGTCTAGGACCAGAGGACAAAGATAGAGTAGATGTGGAGAGGATGTTTCCTATAGTGGGGGTGTCTAGGACCAGAGGACACAGATAGAGTGGATGTGGAGAGGATGTTTCCTGTAGTGGGTGAGTCTAGGACCAGAGGACACAGATAGAGTGGATGTGGAGAGGATGTTTCCTATAGTGGGCGAGTCTAGGACCAGAGGACACAGATAGAGTGGATGTGGAGAGGGTGTTTCCTATAGTGGGGGAGTCTAGTAACAGGGGACACAGACAGAGTAGATGTGGAGAGGATGTTTCCTGTAGTGGGGGAGTCTAGGACCAGAGGACACAGAGTGGATGTGGCTAGGATGTTTCCTGTAGTGGGGGAGTCTAGGTCCAGAGGACACAGATAGAATGATGTGGAGAGGATGTTTCCTATAGTGGGGTGTCTAGGAACAGGGGACACAGACAGAGTGGATGTGGAGAGGATTTTTCCTATAGTGGGCGAGTCTAGGACCAGAGGACACAGATAGAGTGGATGTGGAGAGGATGTTTCCTAAAGTGCGGGTGTCTAGGACCAGAGGACACAGACAGAGTGGATGTGGAGAGGATGTTTCCTGTAGTGGGGGAGTCTAGGACCAGAGGACACAGATAGAATGATGTGGAGAGGATGTTTCCTGTAGTGGGGGAGTCTAGGACCAGAGGACACAGATAGAGTGGATGTGGAGAGGATCTCTCCGACAGTGGGGGAGTCTGGGACCAGAGGACACAGATAGACTGGATGTTGAGAGGATGTTTCCTATAGTGGTGAAGTCTAGGACCAGAGGGCACAGATAGAGTGGATGTGGAGAGGATGTTTCCTATAGTGGGCGAGTCTAGGACCAGAGGACACAGAGTGGATGTGGCTAGGATGTTTCCTGTAGTGGGGGAGTCTAGGGCCAGAGGACACAGATAGAGTGATGTGGAGAGGATGTTTCCTGTAGTGGGGTGTCTAGGACCAGAGGACACAGATAGAGTGGATGTGGAGAGGATGTCTCCTACAGTGGGGGAGTCTAGGACCAGGGAACACAGATAGAGTGGATGTGGAGAGGATGTTTCCTGTAGTGGGGGGGGTCTAGGACCAGAGGACACAGATAGAGTGGATGTGGCTAGGATGTTTCCTGTAGTGGGCGAGTCCAGGACCAGAGGACACAGATAGAGTGGATGTGGAGAGGATGTTTCCTATAGTGGGGGAGTATAGGAACAGGGGACACAGACAGAGTGGATGTGGAGAGGATGTTTCCTGTAGTGGGGGAGTCTAGGACAAGAGGACACAGATAGAGTGGATGTGGAGAGGATGTTTCCTATAGTGGTGGAGTCTAGGACCAGAGGACACAGAGTGGATGTGGCTGGTATGTTTCCTGTACTGGGTGAGTCTAGGACCAGAGGACAAAGATAGAGTGGATGTGGAGAGGATGTATCCTATAGTGGGGGAGTCTAGGAACAGGGGACACAGACAGAGTGGATGTGGAGAGGATGTTTCCTGTTGTGGGGGAGTCTAGGACCAGAGGAAAAAGATAGAGTGGATGTGGAGAGGATGTTTCCTATAGTGATGGAGTCTAGGACCAGAGGACACAGATAGACTGGATGTGGAGAGGATGTTTCCTATAATGGGGGAGTCTAGGAACAGGGGACACAGACAGAGTGGATGTGGAGAGGATGTTTCCTGTTGTGGGGGAGTCTAGGACCAGAGGACAAAGATAGAGTGGATGTGGAGAGGATGTTTCCTATAGTGGGGGTGTCTAGGACCAGAGGACACAGATAGAGTGGATGTGGAGAGGATGTTTCCTGTAGTGGGTGAGTCTAGGACCAGAGGACACAGATAGAGTGGATGTGGAGAGGATGTTTCCTATAGTGGGCGAGTCTACGACCAGAGGACACAGATAGAGTGGATGTGGAGAGGGTGTTTCCTATAGTGGGGGAGTCTAGTAACAGGGGACACAGACAGAGTAGATGTGGAGAGGATGTTTCCTGTAGTGGGAGAGTCTAGGACCAGAGGACACAGAGTGGATGTGGCTAGGATGTTTCCTGTAGTGGGGGAGTCTAGGTCCAGAGGACACAGATAGAATGATGTGGAGAGGATGTTTCCTATAGTGGGGTGTCTAGGAACAGGGGACACAGACAGAGTGGATGTGGAGAGGATGTTTCCTATAGTGGGCGAGTCTAGGACCAGAGGACACAGATAGAGTGGATGTGGAGAGGGTGTTTCCTATAGTGGGGGAGTCTAGTAACAGGGGACACAGACAGAGTAGATGTGGAGAGGATGTTTCCTGTAGTGGGGGAGTCTAGGACCAGAGGACACAGAGTGGATGTGGCTAGGATGTTTCCTGTAGTGGGGGAGTCTAGGACCAGAGGACACAGATAGAGTGATGTGGAGAGGATGTTTCCTGTAGTGGGGTGTCTAGGACCAGAGGACACAGATAGAGTGGATGTGGAGAGGATGTCTCCTACAGTGGGGGAGTCTAGGACCAGAGGACAGAGATAGAGTGGATGTGGAGAGGATGTTTCCTATAGTGGGGGAGTCTAGGACCAGAGGGCAAAGATAGAGTGGATATGGAGAGGATGTTTCCTATAGTGGTGGAGTCGGGGACCAGAGGACACAGATAGAGTGGATGTGGAGAGGATGTTTCCTATAGTGGGGTAGTCTAGGACCAGAGGACACAGATAGAGTTGTTGTGGAGAGGATGTTTCCTGTAGTGGGGGAGTCTAGGACCAGAGGACACAGATAATGTGGATGTGGAGAGGATGTTTCCTGTAGTTGGTGAGTCTAGGACCAGAGGACACAGATAGAGTGGATGTGGAGAGGATGTTTCCTATAGTGGGCGAGTCTAGGACCAGAGGACACAGATAGAGTGGATGTGGAGAGGATGTTTCCTGTAGTGGGGGAGTCTAGGACCAGAGGACAGAGATAGAGTGGATGTGGAGAGGATGTTTCCTATAGTGGGGGTGTCTAGGACCAGAGGACACAGATAGAGTGGATGTGGAGAGGATGTTTCCTAAAGTGCGGGTGTCTAGGACCAGAGGACACAGACAGAGTGGATGTGGAGAGGATGTTTCCTGTAGTGGGGGAGTCTAGGACCAGAGGACACAGATAGAATGATGTGGAGAGGATGTTTCCTGTAGTGGGGGAGTCTAGGACCAGAGGACACAGATAGAGTGGATGTGGAGAGGATCTCTCCGACAGTGGGGGAGTCTGGGACCAGAGGACACAGATAGACTGGATGTTGAGAGGATGTTTCCTATAGTGGTGAAGTCTAGGACCAGAGGGCACAGATAGAGTGGATGTGGAGAGGATGTTTCCTATAGTGGGCGAGTCTAGGACCAGAGGACACAGAGTGGATGTGGCTAGGATGTTTCCTGTAGTGGGGGAGTCTAGGGCCAGAGGACACAGATAGAGTGATGTGGAGAGGATGTTTCCTGTAGTGGGGTGTCTAGGACCAGAGGACACAGATAGAGTGGATGTGGAGAGGATGTCTCCTACAGTGGGGGAGTCTAGGACCAGGGAACACAGATAGAGTGGATGTGGAGAGGATGTTTCCTGTAGTGGGGGGGGTCTAGGACCAGAGGACACAGATAGAGTGGATGTGGCTAGGATGTTTCCTGTAGTGGGCGAGTCCAGGACCAGAGGACACAGATAGAGTGGATGTGGAGAGGATGTTTCCTATAGTGGGGGAGTCTAGGAACAGGGGACACAGACAGAGTGGATGTGGAGAGGATGTTTCCTGTAGTGGGGGAGTCTAGGACAAGAGGACACAGATAGAGTGGATGTGGAGAGGATGTTTCCTATAGTGGTGGAGTCTAGGACCAGAGGACACAGAGTGGATGTGGCTGGGATGTTTCCTGTACTGGGTGAGTCTAGGACCAGAGGACAAAGATAGAGTGGATGTGGAGAGGATGTTTCCTATAGTGGGGGAGTCTAGGAACAGGGGACACAGACAGAGTGGATGTGGAGAGGATGTTTCCTGTTGTGGGGGAGTCTAGGACCAGAGGAAAAAGATAGAGTGGATGTGGAGAGGATGTTTCCTATAGTGATGGAGTCTAGGACCAGAGGACACAGATAGACTGGATGTGGAGAGGATGTTTCCTATAATGGGGGAGTCTAGGAACAGGGGACACAGACAGAGTGGATGTGGAGAGGATGTTTCCTGTTGTGGGGGAGTCTAGGACCAGAGGACAAAGATAGAGTGGATGTGGAGAGGATGTTTCCTATAGTGGGGGTGTCTAGGACCAGAGGACACAGATAGAGTGGATGTGGAGAGGATGTTTCCTGTAGTGGGTGAGTCTAGGACCAGAGGACACAGATAGAGTGGATGTGGAGAGGATGTTTCCTATAGTGGGCGAGTCTACGACCAGAGGACACAGATAGAGTGGATGTGGAGAGGGTGTTTCCTATAGTGGGGGAGTCTAGTAACAGGGGACACAGACAGAGTAGATGTGGAGAGGATGTTTCCTGTAGTGGGAGAGTCTAGGACCAGAGGACACAGAGTGGATGTGGCTAGGATGTTTCCTGTAGTGGGGGAGTCTAGGTCCAGAGGACACAGATAGAATGATGTGGAGAGGATGTTTCCTATAGTGGGGTGTCTAGGAACAGGGGACACAGACAGAGTGGATGTGGAGAGGATGTTTCCTATAGTGGGCGAGTCTAGGACCAGAGGACACAGATAGAGTGGATGTGGAGAGGGTGTTTCCTATAGTGGGGGAGTCTAGTAACAGGGGACACAGACAGAGTAGATGTGGAGAGGATGTTTCCTGTAGTGGGGGAGTCTAGGACCAGAGGACACAGAGTGGATGTGGCTAGGATGTTTCCTGTAGTGGGGGAGTCTAGGGCCAGAGGACACAGATAGAGTGATGTGGAGAGGATGTTTCCTGTAGTGGGGTGTCTAGGACCAGAGGACACAGATAGAGTGGATGTGGAGAGGATGTTTCCTATAGTGGGGGAGTCTAGGACCAGAGGGCAAAGATAGAGTGGATATGGAGAGGATGTTTCCTATAGTGGTGGAGTCGGGGACCAGAGGACACAGATAGAGTGGATGTGGAGAGGATGTTTCCTATAGTGGGGTAGTCTAGGACCAGAGGACACAGATAGAGTTGTTGTGGAGAGGATGTTTCCTGTAGTGGGGGAGTCTAGGACCAGAGGACACAGATAATGTGGATGTGGAGAGGATGTTTCCTGTAGTTGGTGAGTCTAGGACCAGAGGACACAGATAGAGTGGATGTGGAGAGGATGTTTCCTATAGTGGGCGAGTCTAGGACCAGAGGACACAGATAGAGTGGATGTGGAGAGGATGTTTCCTGTAGTGGGGGAGTCTAGGACCAGAGGACAGAGATAGAGTGGATGTGGAGAGGATGTTTCCTATAGTGGGGGTGTCTAGGACCAGAGGACACAGATAGAGTGGATGTGGAGAGGATGTTTCCTATAGTGGTGGAGTCTAGGACCAGAGGACACAGAGTGGATGTGGCTAGGATGTTTGCTGTAGTGGGGGAGTCTAGGACCAGAGGACACAGATAGAGTGATGTGGAGTGGATGTTTCCTGTAGTGGCGGAGACTAGGACCAGAGGACACAGATAGAGTGGATGTGGAGAGGATGTCTCCAACAGTGGGGGAGTCTAGGACCAGAGGACACAGATAGAGAGGATGTGGAGAGGATGTTTCCTATAGTGGTGGAGTCTAGGACCAGAGGGCACTGATAGAGTGGATGTGGAGAGGATGTTTCCTATAGTGGTGGAGTCGGGGACCAGAGAACGCAGATGGAGTGGATGTGGAGTGGATGTTTCCTGTAGGGGGGGAGTCTAGGAAAAGAGGACACAGACAGAGTGGATGTGGAGAGGATGTTTCCTGTAGTGGGGGAGTCTAGGACAAGAGGACACAGATAGAGTGGATGTGGAGAGGATGTTTCCTATAGTGGTAGAGTCTAGGACCAGAGGACACAGAGTGGATGTGGCTGGGATGTTTCCTGTACTGGCTGAGTCTAGGACCAGAGGACAAAGATAGAGTGGATGTGGAGAGGATGTTTCCTATAGTGGGGGTGTCTAGGACCAGAGGAAAAAGATAGAGTGGATGTGGCTAGGATGTTTCCTGTATTGGGGCAGTCTAGGACCAGAGGACACAGATAGAGTGATGTGGAGAGGATGTTTCCTATAGTGGGGGAGTCTAGGATCAGAGGACACAGATAGAGTGGATGTGGAGAGGATGTTTCCTAGAGTGATGGAGTCTAGGAACAGGGGACACAGACAGAGTGGATGTGGAGAGGATGTTTCCTGTAGTGGGGGAGTCTAGGACCAGAGGACACAGATAGAGTGGATGTGGAGAGGATGTTTCCTATAGTGGGGGAGTCTAGGACAAGAGGACACAGATAGAGTGGATGTTTAGAGGATGTTTCCTATAGTGGGGGAGTCTAGGATCAGAGGACACAGATAGAGTGGATGTGGAGAGGATATTTCCTGTAGTGGGTGGGTCTAGGACCAGAGGGCACAGGTAGAGTGGATGTGGAGAGGATGTTTCCTATAGTGGGCGAGTCTAGGACCAGAGGATACAGATAGAGTGGATGTGGAGAGGATGTTTCCTATAGTGGGGTGTCTAGGAACAGGGGACACAGACAGAGTGGATGTGGAGAGGATGTTTCCTGTAGTGGTGGAGTCTAGGACCAGAGGACACAGAGTGGATGTGGCTAGGATGTTTCCTGTAGTGGGGGAGTCTAGGACCAGAGGACACAGATAGAATGATGTGGAGAGGATGTTTCCTGTAGTGGGGGAGTCTAGGACCAGAGGACACAGATAGAGTGGATCTGGAGAGGATCTCTCCGACAGTGGGGGAGTCTGGGACCAGAGGACACAGATAGACTGGATGTGGAGAGGATGTTTCCTATAGTGGTGGAGTCTAGGACCAGAGGGCACAGATAGAGTGGATGTGGAGAGGATGTTTCCTATAGTGGGCGAGTCTAGGACCAGAGGACAGAGATAGAGTGGATGTGGAGAGGATGTTTCCTATAGTGGGGGAGTCTAGGACCAGAGGACAGAGATAGAGTGGATGTGGAGAGGATGTTTCCTATAGTGGGGGAGTCTAGGACCAGAGGGCAAAGATAGAGTGGATATGGAGAGGATGTTTCCTATAGTGGTGGAGTCGGGGACCAGAGGACACAGATAGAGTGGATGTGGAGAGGATGTTTCCTATAGTGGGGTAGTCTAGGACCAGAGAACACAGATAGAGTTGATGTGGAGAGGATGTTTCCTGTAGTGGGGGAGTCTAGGACCAGAGGACACAGATAATGTGGATGTGGAGAGGATGTATCCTGTAGTGGGTGAGTCTAGGACCAGAGGACACAGATAGAGTGGATGTGGAGAGGATGTTTCCTATAGTGGGCGAGTCTAGGACCAGAGGACACAGATAGAGTGGATGTGGAGAGGATGTTTCCTGTAGTGGGGGAGTCTAGGACCAGAGGACAGAGATAGAGTGGATGTGGAGAGGATGTTTCCTATAGTGGGTGTGTCTAGGACCAGAGGACACAGATAGAGTGGATGTGGAGAGGATGTTTCCTATAGTGGTGGAGACTAAGACCAGAGGACACAGAGTGGATGTGGCTAGGATGTTTCCTGTAGTGGGGGAGTCTAGGACCAGAGGACACAGATAGAGTGATGTGGAGTGGATGTTTCCTGTAGTGGCGGAGACTAGGACCAGAGGACACAGATAGAGTGGATGTGGAGAGGATGTCTCCAACAGTGGTGGAGTCTAGGACCAGAGGACACAGATAGAGTGGATGTGGAGAGGATGTTTCCTATAGTGGTGGAGTCGGGGACCAGAGAACGCAGATGGAGTGGATGTGGAGTGGATGTTTCCTGTAGTGGGGGAGTCTAGCACCAGGGGACACAGATAGAGTGGATGTGGAGAGGATGTTTCCTATAGTGGTGGAGTCTAGGACCAGAGGGCACAGATAGACTGGATGTGGAGAGGATGTTTCCTACAGTGGTGGAGTCGGGGAACAGAGGACACAGATAGAGTGGATGTGGAGTGGATGTTTTCTGTAGTGGGGGAGTCTAGCACCAGAGGACACAGATAGAGTGGATGTGGAGAGGATGTTTCCTGTAGTGGGGGGGGTCTAGGACCAGAGGACACAGATAGAGTGGATGTGGCTAGGATGTTTCCTGTAGTGGGCGAGTCCAGGACCAGAGGACACAGATAGAGTGGATGTGGAGAGGATGTTTCCTATAGTGGGGGAGTCTAGGAACAGGGGACACAGACAGAGTGGATGTGGAGAGGATGTTTCCTGTAGTGGGGGAGTCTAGGACAAGAGGACACAGATAGAGTGGATGTGGAGAGGATGTTTCGTATAGTGGTGGAGTCTAGGACCAGAGGACACAGAGTGGATGTGGCTGGGATGTTTCCTGTACTGGGTGAGTCTAGGACCAGAGGACAAAGATAGAGTGGATGTGGAGAGGATGTTTCCTATAGTGGGGGAGTCTAGGACAAGAGGACACAGATGGAGTGGATGTGGAGAGGATGTTTCCTATAGTGGTGGAGTCTAGAACCAGAGGTCACAGATAGACTGGATGTGGAGAGGATGTTTCCTATAGTGGGGGAGTCTAGGAACAGGGGACACAGACAGAGTGGATGTGGAGAGGATGTTTCCTGTTGTGGGGGAGTCTAGGACCAGAGGACAAAGATAGAGTGGATGTGGAGAGGATGTTTCCTATAGTGGGGGTGTCTAGGACCAGAGGACACAGATAGAGTGGATGTGGAGAGGATGTTTCCTGTAGTGGGTGAGTCTAGGACCAGAGGACACAGATAGAGTGGATGTGGAGAGGATGTTTCCTATAGTGGGCGAGTCTACGACCAGAGGACACAGATAGAGTGGATGTGGAGAGGGTGTTTCCTATAGTGGGGGAGTCTAGTAACAGGGGACACAGACAGAGTAGATGTGGAGAGGATGTTTCCTGTAGTGGGGGAGTCTAGGACCAGAGGACACAGATAGAATGATGTGGAGAGGATGTTTCCTATAGTGGGGTGTCTAGGAACAGGGGACACAGACAGAGTGGATGTGGAGAGGATGTTTCCTATAGTGGGCGAGTCTAGGACCAGAGGACACAGATAGAGTGGATGTGGAGAGGATGTTTCCTAAAGTGCGGGTGTCTAGGACCAGAGGACACAGACAGAGTGGATGTGGAGAGGATGTTTCCTATAGTGGTGGAGTCGAGGACCAGAGGACACAGAGTGGATGTGGCTAGGATGTTTCCTGTAGTGGGGGAGTCTAGGACCAGAGGACACAGATAGAATGATGTGGAGAGGATGTTTCCTGTAGTGGGGGAGTCTAGGACCAGAGGACACAGATAGAGTGGATGTGGAGAGGATCTCTCCGACAGTGGGGGAGTCTGGGACCAGAGGACACAGATAGACTGGATGTTGAGAGGATGTTTCCTATAGTGGTGGAGTCTAGGACCAGAGGGCACAGATAGAGTGGATGTGGAGAGGATGTTTCCTATAGTGGGCGAGTCTAGGACCAGAGGACACAGAGTGGATGTGGCTAGGATGTTTCCTGTAGTGGGGGAGTCTAGGGCCAGAGGACACAGATAGAGTGATGTGGAGAGGATGTTTCCTGTAGTGGGGTGTCTAGGACCAGAGGACACAGATAGAGTGGATGTGGAGAGGATGTCTCCTACAGTGGGGGAGTCTAGGACCAGAGGACAGAGATAGAGTGGATGTGGAGAGGATGTTTCCTATAGTGGGGGAGTCTAGGACCAGAGGGCAAAGATAGAGTGGATATGGAGAGGATGTTTCCTATAGTGGTGGAGTCGGGGACCAGAGGACACAGATAGAGTGGATGTGGAGAGGATGTTTCCTATAGTGGGCGAGTCTAGGACCAGAGGACACAGATAGAGTGGATGTGGAGAGGATGTTTCCTGTAGTGGGGGAGTCTAGGACCAGAGGACAGAGATAGAGTGGATGTGGAGAGGATGTTTCCTATAGTGGTGGAGTCTAGGACCAGAGGACACAGATAGAGTGGATGTGGAGAGGATGTCTCCAACAGTGGGGGAGTCTAGGACCAGAGGACACAGATAGAGTGGATGTGGAGAGGATGTTTCCTATAGTGGTGGAGTCTAGGACCAGAGGGCACAGATAGAGTGGATGTGGAGAGGATGTTTCCTACAGTGGTGGAGTCGGGGAACAGAGGACACAGATAGAGTGGATGTGGAGTGGATGTTTTCTGTAGTGGGGGAGTCTAGCACCAGAGGACACAGATAGAGTGGATGTGGAGAGGATGTTTCCTGTAGTGGGGAGGGTCTAGGACCAGAGGACACAGATAGAGTGGATGTGGCTAGGATGTTTCCTGTAGTGGGCGAGTCCAGGACCAGAGGACACAGATAGAGTGGATGTGGAGAGGATGTTTCCTGTAGTGGGGGAGTCTAGGACAAGAGGACACAGATAGAGTGGATGTGGAGAGGATGTTTCCTATAGTGGTGGAGTCTAGGACCAGAGGACACAGAGTGGATGTGGCTGGGATGTTTCCTGTACTGGGTGAGTCTAGGACCAGAGGACAAAGATAGAGTGGATGTGGAGAGGATGTTTCCTATAGTGGGGGAGTATAGGAACAGGGGACACAGACAGAGTGGATGTGGAGAGGATGTTTCCTGTTGTGGGGGAGTCTAGGACCAGAGGAAAAAGATAGAGTGGATGTGGAGAGGATGTTTCCTATAGTGGTGGAGTCTAGGACCAGAGGACACAGATAGACTGGATGTGGAGAGGATGTTTCCTATAGTGGGGGAGTCTAGGAACAGGGGACACAGACAGAGTGGATGTGGAGAGGATGTTTCCTGTTGTGGGGGAGTCTAGGACCAGAGGACAAAGGTAGAGTGGATGTGGAGAGGATGTTTCCTATAGTGGGGGTGTCTAGGACCAGAGGAAAAAGATAGAGTGGATGTGGAGAGGATGTTTCCTATAGTGGTGGAGTCTAGGACCAGAGGACACAGAGTGGATGTGGCTAGGATGTTTCCTGTAGTGGGGCAGTCTAGGACCAGAGGACACAGATAGAGTGATGTGGAGAGGATGTTTCCTGTAGTGGGGGAGTCTAGGATCAGAGGACACAGATAGAGTGGATGTGGAGAGGATGTTTCCTGTAGTGGGTGGGTCTAGGACCAGAGGGCACAGGTAGAGTGGATGTGGAGAGGATGTTTCCTATAGTGGGCGAGTCTAGGACCAGAGGACACAGATAGAGTGGATGTGGAGAGGATGTTTCCTATAGTGGGGTGTCTAGGAACATGGGACACAGACAGAGTGGATGTGGAGAGGATGTTTCCTGTAGTGGGGGAGTCTAGGACCAGAGGACACAGATACAGTGGATGCAGAGAGGATGTTTCCTAAAGTGCGGGTGTCTAGGACCACTGATAGAGTGGATGAGGAGAGGATGTTTCCTGTAGTGGGGGAGTCTAGGACCAGAGGACACAGATAGAGTGGATGTCGAGAGGATGTTTCCTATAGTGGGGGTGTCTAGGACCAGAGGACACAGACAGAGTGGATGTGGAGAGGATGTTTCCTATAGTGGTGGAGTCTAGGACCAGAGGACACAGAGTGGATGTGGCTAGGATGTTTCCTGTAGTGGGGGAGTCTAGGACCAGAGGACGCAGATAGAATGATGTGGAGAGGATGTTTCCTGTAGTGGGTGGGTCTAGGACCAGAGGACACAGATAGAGTGGATGTGGAGAGGATGTTTCCTATAGTGGGGGAGTCTAGGACCAGAGAACACTGATAGAGTGGATGTGGAGAGGATGTTTCCTATAGTGGGGGAGTCTAGGAACAGGGGACACAGACAGAGTGGATGTGGAGAGGATGTTTCCTGTAGTGGGGGAGTCTAGGACCAGAGGACACAGATAGAATGATGTGGAGAGGATGTTTCCTGTAGTGGGGGAGTCTAGGACCAGAGGGCACAGATAGAGTGGATGTGGAGAGGATCTCTCCGACAGTGGGGGAGTCTGGGACCAGAGGACACAGATAGACTGGATGTGGAGAGGATGTTTCCTATAGTGGTGGAGTCTAGGACCAGAGGGCACAGATAGAGTGGATGTGGAGAGGATGTTTCCTATAGTGGTGGAGTCTAGGACCAGAGGACACAGAGTGGATGTGGCTAGGATGTTTCCTGTAGTGGGGGAGTCTAGGACCAGAGGACACAGATAGAGTGATGTGGAGAGGATGTTTCCTATAGTAGGGGAGTCTAGGACAAGAGGACACAGATAGAGTGGATGTGTAGAGGATGTTTCCTATAGTGGGGGAGTCTACTATCAGAGGACACAGATAGAGTGGATGTGGAGAGGATGTTTCCTGTAGTGGGTGTGTCTAGGACCAGAGGACACAGATAGAGTGGATGTGGAGAGGATGTTTCCTATAGTGGGCGAGTCTAGGACCAGAGGACACAGATAGAGTGGATGTGGAGAGGATGTTTCCTATAGTGGGGTGTCTAGGAACAGGGGACACAGACAGAGTGGATGTGGAGAGGATGTTTCCTGTAGTGGGGGAGTCTAGGTCCAGAGGACACAGATAGAGTGGATGTGGAGAGGATGTTTCCTATAGTGGGGGAGTCTAGGAACAGGGGACACAGACAGTGTGCATGTGGAGAGGATGTTTCCTGTTGTGGGGGAGTCTAGGACCAGAGGACACAGATAGAGTGGATGTGGAGAGGATGTTTCCTATAGTGGGTGTGTCTAGGACCAGAGGACACAGATAGAATGGATGTGGAGAGGATGTTTCCTATAGTGGTGGAGTCTAGGACCAGAGGACACAGAGTGGATGTGGCTAGGATGCTTCCTGTAGTGGGGGAGTCTAGGACCAGAGGACACAGATAGAGTGGATGTCGAGAGGATGTTTCCTATAGTGGTGGAGTCGGGGACCAGAGGACACAGATAGAGTTGATGTGGAGAGGATGTTTCCTGTAGTGGGTGAGTCTAGGACCAGAGGACACAGATAGAGTGGATGTGGAGAGGATGTTTCCTGTAGTGGGTGAGTCTAGGACCAGAAGACACAGATAGAGTGGATGTGGAGAGGGTGTTTCCTACAGTGGGCGAATCTAGGTCCAGAGGACACAGATAGAGTGGATGTGGAGAGGATGTTTCCTATAGTGGGGGAGTCTAGGAACAAGGGACACAGACAGAGTGGATGTGGAGAGGATGTTTCCTGTAGTGGGGGAGTCTAGGACAAGAGGACACAGATAGAGTGGATGTGGAGAGGATGTTTCCTAAAGTGAGGGTGTCTAGGACCTCTGATAGAGTGATGTGGAGAGGATGTTTCCTTTAGTGGGGCAGTCTAGGACCAGAGGACACAGATAGAGTGGATGTGGAGAGGATGTTTCCTATAGTGGGGGTGTCTAGGACCAGAGGACACAGATAGAGTGGATGTGGAGAGGATGTTTCCTGTAGTGGGGGAGTCTAGGACCAGAGGACACAGATAGAATGGATGTGGAGAGGATGTTTCCTATAGTGGGGGTGTCTAGGACCAGAGGACACAGATAGAGTGGATGTGGAGAGGATGTTTCCTATAGTGGGGGTGTCTAGGACCAGAGGACACAGATAGAGTGGATGTGGAGAGGATGTTTCCTGTAGTGGGGGAGTCTAGGACCAGAGGACACAGATAGAGTGATGTGGAGAGGATGTTTCCTGTAGTGGGGGAGTCTAGGACCAGAGGACACAGATAGAGTGGATGTGGAGAGGATGTCTCCTACAGTGGGGGAGTCTAGGACCAGAGGGCACAGATAGAGTGGATGTGGAGAGGATGTTTCCTATAGTGGTGGAGTCTAGGACCAAAGGGCACAGATAGAGTGGATGTGGAGAGGATGTTTCCTATAGTGGTGGAGTTGCGGACCCGAGGACACAGATAGAGTGGTTGTGGAATGGATGTTTCCTGTAGTGGGTGGGTCTAGGACCAGAGGACACAGATAGAGTGGATGTGGAGAGGATGTTTCCTATATTGGGGGAGTCTAGGACCAGAGAACACTGATAGAGTGGATGTGGAGAGGATGTTTCCTATAGTAGGGGAGTCTAGGAACAAGGGACACAGACAGAGTGGATGTGGAGAGGATGTTTCCTGTAGTGGGGGAGTCTAGGACCAGAGGACACAGATAGAGTGGATGTGGAGAGGATGTTTCCTATAGTGGGGGAGTCTAGGACAAGAGGACACAGATAGAGTGGATGTGTAGAGGATGTTTCCTATAGTGGGGGAGTCTAGGATCAGAGGACACAGATAGAGTGGATGTGGAGAGGATATTTCCTGTAGTGGGTGGGTCTAGGACCAGAGGGCACAGGTAGAGTGGATGTGGAGTGGACGTTTCCTATAGTGGGCGAGTCTAGGACCAGAGGATACAGATAGAGTGGATGTGGAGAGGATGTTTCCTATAGTGGGTGTGTCTAGGACCAGAGGACACAGATAGAATGGATGTGGAGAGGATGTTTCCTATAGTGGTCGAGTCTAGGACCAGAGGACACAGAGTGGATGTGGGTAGGATGCTTCCTGTAGTGGGGGAGTCTAGGACCAGAGGACACAGATAGAGTGGATGTGGAGAGGATGTTTCCTAAAGTAAGGGTGTCTAGGACCACTGATAGAGTGGATGTGGAGAGGATGTTTCCTATAGTGGGCAAGTCTAGGACCAGAGGACAAAGATAGAGTGTATGTGGAGAGGATGTTTCCTATAGTGGGCGAGTCTAGGAGCAGAGGACACAGATAGAGTGGATGTGGAGAGGATGTTTCCTATAGTGGGGTGTCTAGGAACAGGGGACACAGACACAGTGGATGTGGAGAGGATGTTTCCTGTAGTGGGGGAGTCTAGGACCAGAGGACACAGATACAGTGGATGCAGAGAGGATGTTTCCTAAAGTGCGGGTGTCTAGGACCACTGATAGAGTGGATGAGGAGAGGATGTTCCCTGTAGTGGGGGAGTCTAGGACCAGAGGACACAGATAGAGTGGATGACGAGAGGATGTTTCCTATAGTGGGGGTGTCTAGGACCAGAGGACACAGATAGAGTGGATGTGGAGAGGATGTTTCCTATAGTGGTGGAGTCTAGGACCAGAGGACACAGAGTGGATGTGGCTAGGATGTTTCCTGTAGTGGGGGAGTCTAGGACCAGAGGGCAGATAGAGTGGATGTGGAGAGGATTCCTATAGTGGTGGAGTCTAGGACCAGAGGACACAGAGTGGATGTGGCTAGGATGTTTCCTGTAGTGGGGGAGTCTAGGACCAGAGGACACAGATAGAGTGATGTGGAGAGGATGTTTCCTGTAGTGGGGGAGTCTAGGACCAGAGGACACAGATAGAGTAGATGTGGAGAGGATGTCTCCTACAGTGGGGGAGTCTAGGAACAGAGGGCACAGATAGAGTGGATGTGGAGAGGATGTTTCCTATAGTGGTGGAGTCGGGGACCAGAGGACACAGATAGAGTGGATGTGGAGTGGATGATTCCTGTAGTGGGGGAGTCTAGCACCAGGGGACACAGATAGAGTGGATGTGGAGAGGATGTTTCCTATAGTGGTGGAGTCTAGGACCAGAGGGCACAGATAGAGTGGATGTGGAGAGGATGTTTCCTATAGTGGTGGAGTCGGGGACCAGAGGACACAGATAGAGTGGATGTGGATTGGATGTTTCCTGTAGTGGGGGAGTCTAGCACCAGAGGACACAGATAGAGTGGATGTGGAGAGGATGTTTCCTGTAGTGGGGGGGTCTAGGACCAGAGGACACAGATAGAGTGGATGTGGAGAGGATGTTTCCTGTAGTGGGGGAGTCTAGGACCAGAGGACACAGAGTGGATGTGGCTGGGATGTTTCCTGTAGTGGGTGAGTCTAGGACCAGAGGACAAAGATAGAGTGGATGTGGAGAGGATGTTTCCTATAGTGGGCGAGTCTAGGACCAGAGGACACAGATAGATTGGATGTGGAGAGGATGATTCCTATAGTGGGGGAGTCTAGGAACAGGGAACACAGACAGAGTGGATGTGGAGAGGATGTTTCCTGTAGTGGGGCAGTCTAGGACCAGAGGACACAGATAGAGTGATGTGGAGAGGATGTTTCCTGTAGTGGGGGAGTCTAGGACCAGAGGACACAGATAGAGTGGATGTGGAGAGGATGTCTCCTACAGTGGGGGAGTCTAGGACCAGCGGACACAGATAGAGTGGATGTGGAGAGGATGTTTCCTGTAGTGGGGGAGTCTAGCACCAGAGGACACAGATAGAGTGGATGTGGAGAGGATGTTTCCTGTAGTGAGTGAGTCTAGGACCAGAGGACACAGATAGAGTGGATGGGGAGAGGATGTTTCCTATAGTGGGCGAGTCTAGGACCAGAGGACACAGATAGACTGGATGTGGAGAGGATGTTTCCTATAGTGGGGGAGTCTAGGAACAGGGGACACAGACAGAGTGGATGTGGAGAGGATGTTTCCTGTTGTGGGGGAGTCTAGTACCAGAGGACACAGATAGAGTGTATGTGGAGAGGATGTTTCCTATAGTGGGTGTGTCTAGGACCAGAGGACACAGATTGAGTGGATGTGGAGAGGATGTTTCCTATAGTGGTGGAGTCTAGGACCAGAGGACACAGAGTGGATGTGGCTAGGATGTTTCCTGTAGTGGGGGAGTCTAGGACCAGAGGACACAGATAGAGTGATGTGGAGTGGATGTTTCCTGTAGTGGGGGAGACTAGGACCAGAGGACACAGATAGAGTTGATGTGGAGAGGATGTCTCCTACAGTGGGGGAGTCTAGGACCAGAGGACACAGATAGAGTGGATGTGGCTAGGATGTTTCCTGTAGTGGGGGAGTCTAGGACCAGAGGACACAGATAGAGTGGATGTGGAGAGGATGTTTCCTGTAGTGGGCGAGTCCAGGACCAGAGGACACAGATAGAGTGGATGTGGAGAGGATGTTTCCTATAGTGGTGGTCTAGGACCAGAGGACACAGAGTGGATGTGGCTGGGATGTTTCCTGTAGTGGGTGAGTCTAGGACCAGAGGGCACAGATAGAGTGGATGTGGAGAGGATGTTTCCTATAGTGGTGGAGTGGGGGACCAGAGGACACAGATAGAGTGGGTGTGGAGTGGATGTTTCCTGTAGTGGGGGAGTCGAGCACCAGGGGACACAGATAGAGTGGATGTGGAGAGGATGTTTCCTATAGTGGTGGAGTCTAGGACCAGAGGGCACAGATAGAGTGGATGTGGAGAGGATGTTTCCTATAGTGGGGGAGTCTAGGAACAGGGGACACAGACAGAGTGGATGTGGAGAGGATGTTTCCTGTTGTGGGGGAGTCTAGTACCAGAGGACACAGATAGAGTGTATGTGGAGAGGATGTTTCCTATAGTGGGTGTGTCTAGGACCAGAGGACACAGATAGAGTGGATGTGGAGAGGATGTTTCCTATAGTGGTGGAGTCTAGGACCAGAGGACACAGAGTGGATGTGGCTAGGATGTTTCCTGTAGTGGGGGAGTCTAGGACCAGAGGACACAGATAGAGTGATGTGGTGTGGATGTTTCCTGTAGTGGGGGAGACTAGGACCAGAGGACACAGATAGAGTGGATGTGGAGAGGATGTCTCCTACAGTGGGGGAGTCTAGGACCAGAGGACACAGATAGAGTGGATGTGGCTAGGATGTTTCCTGTAGTGGGGGAGTCTAGGACCAGAGGACACAGATAGAGTGGATGTGGAGAGGATGTTTCCTGTAGTGGGCGAGTCCAGGACCAGAGGACACAGATAGAGTGGATGTGGAGAGGATGTTTCCTACAGTGGTGGAGTCTAGGACCAGAGGACACAGAGTGGATGTGGCTGGGATGTTTCCTGTAGTGGGTGAGTCTAGGACCAGAGGACAAAGATAGAGTGGATGTGGAGAGGATGTTTCCTATAGTGGGCGAGTCTAGGACCAGAGGACACAGATAGATTGGATGTGGAGAGGATGTTTCCTATAGTGGGGGAGTCTAGGAACAGGGAACACAGACAGAGTGGATGTGGAGAGGATGTTTCCTGTTGTGGGGGAGTCTAGTACCAGAGGACAAAGAGAGAGTGGATGTGGAGAGGATGTTTCCTATAGTGGGGGTGTATTGGACCAGAGGACACAGACAGAGTGGACGTGGAGAGGATGTTTCCTAAAGTGAGGGTGTCTAGGTCTACTGATAGAGTGGATGTGGAGAGGATGTTTCCTGTAGTGGGGGAGTCTAGGACCAGAGGACACAGATAGAGTGGATGTGGAGAGGATGTTTCCTATAGTGGGGGTGTCTAGGACAAGAGGACACCGATAGAGTGGATGTGGAGAGGATGTTTCCTATAGTGGTGGAGTCTAGGACCAGAGGACACAGAGTGGATGTGGCTAGGATGTTTCCTGTAGTGGGGCAGTCTAGGACCAGAGGACACAGATAGAGTGATGTGGAGAGGATGTTTCCTGTAGTGGGGGAGTCTAGGACCAGAGGACACAGATAGAGTGGATGTGGAGAGGATGTCTCCTACAGTGGGGGAGTCTAGGACCAGCGGACACAGATAGAGTGGATGTGGAGAGGATGTTTCCTATAGTGGTGGAGTCTAGGACCAGAGGGCACAGATAGAGTGGATGTGGAGAGGATGTTTCCTATAGTGGTGGAGTGGGGGACCAGAGGACACAGATAGAGTGGATGTGGAGTGGATGTTTCCTGTAGTGGGGGAGTCTAGCACCAGGGGACACAGATAGAGTGGATGTGGAGAGAATGTTTCATATAGTGGTGGAGTCTAGGACCAGAGGGCACAGATAGAGTGGATGTGGAGAGGATGTTTCCTATAGTGGTGGAGTTGGGGACCAGAGGACACAGATAGGGTGGATGTGGAGTGGATGTTTCCTGTAGTGGGGGAGTCTAGCACCAGAGGACACAGATAGAGTGGATGTGGAGAGGATGTTTCCTGTGGTGGGGGAGTCTAGGACCAGAGGACACAGATAGAGTTGATGTGGAGAGGATGTCTCCTACAGTGGGGGAGTCTAGGACCAGAGGACACAGATAGAGTGGATGTGGCTAGGATGTTTCCTGTAGTGGGGGAGTCTAGGACCAGAGGACACAGATAGAGTGGATGTGGAGAGGATGTTTCCTGTAGTGGGCGAGTCCAGGACCAGAGGACACAGATAGAGTGGATGTGGAGAGGATGTTTCCTATAGTGGTGGTCTAGGACCAGAGGACACAGAGTGGATGTGGCTGGGATGTTTCCTGTAGTGGGTGAGTCTAGGACCAGAGGGCACAGATAGAGTGGATGTGGAGAGGATGTTTCCTATAGTGGTGGAGTGGGGGACCAGAGGACACAGATAGAGTGGGTGTGGAGTGGATGTTTCCTGTAGTGGGGGAGTCGAGCACCAGGGGACACAGATAGAGTGGATGTGGAGAGGATGTTTCCTATAGTGGTGGAGTCTAGGACCAGAGGGCACAGATAGAGTGGATGTGGAGAGGATGTTTCCTATAGTGGGGGAGTCTAGGAACAGGGGACACAGACAGAGTGGATGTGGAGAGGATGTTTCCTGTTGTGGGGGAGTCTAGTACCAGAGGACACAGATAGAGTGTATGTGGAGAGGATGTTTCCTATAGTGGGTGTGTCTAGGACCAGAGGACACAGATAGAGTGGATGTGGAGAGGATGTTTCCTATAGTGGTGGAGTCTAGGACCAGAGGACACAGAGTGGATGTGGCTAGGATGTTTCCTGTAGTGGGGGAGTCTAGGACCAGAGGACACAGATAGAGTGATGTGGTGTGGATGTTTCCTGTAGTGGGGGAGACTAGGACCAGAGGACACAGATAGAGTGGATGTGGAGAGGATGTCTCCTACAGTGGGGGAGTCTAGGACCAGAGGACACAGATAGAGTGGATGTGGCTAGGATGTTTCCTGTAGTGGGGGAGTCTAGGACCAGAGGACACAGATAGAGTGGATGTGGAGAGGATGTTTCCTGTAGTGGGCGAGTCCAGGACCAGAGGACACAGATAGAGTGGATGTGGAGAGGATGTTTCCTACAGTGGTGGAGTCTAGGACCAGAGGACACAGAGTGGATGTGGCTGGGATGTTTCCTGTAGTGGGTGAGTCTAGGACCAGAGGACAAAGATAGAGTGGATGTGGAGAGGATGTTTCCTATAGTGGGCGAGTCTAGGACCAGAGGACACAGATAGATTGGATGTGGAGAGGATGTTTCCTATAGTGGGGGAGTCTAGGAACAGGGAACACAGACAGAGTGGATGTGGAGAGGATGTTTCCTGTTGTGGGGGAGTCTAGTACCAGAGGACAAAGAGAGAGTGGATGTGGAGAGGATGTTTCCTATAGTGGGGGTGTATTGGACCAGAGGACACAGACAGAGTGGACGTGGAGAGGATGTTTCCTAAAGTGAGGGTGTCTAGGTCTACTGATAGAGTGGATGTGGAGAGGATGTTTCCTGTAGTGGGGGAGTCTAGGACCAGAGGACACAGATAGAGTGGATGTGGAGAGGATGTTTCCTATAGTGGGGGTGTCTAGGACAAGAGGACACCGATAGAGTGGATGTGGAGAGGATGTTTCCTATAGTGGTGGAGTCTAGGACCAGAGGACACAGAGTGGATGTGGCTAGGATGTTTCCTGTAGTGGGGCAGTCTAGGACCAGAGGACACAGATAGAGTGATGTGGAGAGGATGTTTCCTGTAGTGGGGGAGTCTAGGACCAGAGGACACAGATAGAGTGGATGTGGAGAGGATGTCTCCTACAGTGGGGGAGTCTAGGACCAGCGGACACAGATAGAGTGGATGTGGAGAGGATGTTTCCTATAGTGGTGGAGTCTAGGACCAGAGGGCACAGATAGAGTGGATGTGGAGAGGATGTTTCCTATAGTGGTGGAGTGGGGGACCAGAGGACACAGATAGAGTGGATGTGGAGTGGATGTTTCCTGTAGTGGGGGAGTCTAGCACCAGGGGACACAGATAGAGTGGATGTGGAGAGAATGTTTCATATAGTGGTGGAGTCTAGGACCAGAGGGCACAGATAGAGTGGATGTGGAGAGGATGTTTCCTATAGTGGTGGAGTTGGGGACCAGAGGACACAGATAGGGTGGATGTGGAGTGGATGTTTCCTGTAGTGGGGGAGTCTAGCACCAGAGGACACAGATAGAGTGGATGTGGAGAGGATGTTTCCTGTGGTGGGGGAGTCTAGGACCAGAGGACACAGATAGGGTGGATGTGGAGAGGATGTTTCCTATAGTGGTGGAGTCTAGGACCAGAGGACACAGAGTGGATGTGGCTGGGATGTTTCCTGTAGTGAGTGAGTCTAGGACCAGAGGACACAGATAGAGTGGATGGGGAGAGGATGTTTCCTATAGTGGGCGAGTCTAGGACCAGAGGACACAGATAGACTGGATGTGGAGAGGATGTTTCCTATAGTGGGGGAGTCTAGGAACAGGGGACACAGACAGAGTGGATGTGGAGAGGATGTTTCCTGTTGTGGGGGAGTCTAGTACCAGAGGACACAGATAGAGTGTATGTGGAGAGGATGTTTCCTACAGTGGTGGAGTCTAGGACCACATGACACAGAGTGGATGTGGCTAGAATGTTTCCTGTAGTGGGGTGTCTAGGACCAGAGGACACAGATAGAGTTGATGTGGAGAGGATGTTTCCTGTACTGGGTTAGTCTAGGACCAGAGGACACAGATAGAGTGGATGTGGAGAGGATGTTTCCTGTAGTGGGTGAGTCTAGGACCAGAGGACACAGATAGAGTGGATGTGGAGAGGATGTTTCCTATAGTGGTGGAGTCTAGGACCAGAGGACACAGAGTGGATGTGGCTAGGATGTTTCCTGTAGTGGGGCAGTCTAGGACCAGAGGACACAGATAGAGTGATGTGGAGAGGATGTTTCCTGTAGTGGGGGAGTCTAGGACCAGAGGACACAGAGAGAGTGGATGTGGAGAGGATGTCTCCTACAGTGGGGGAGTCTAGGACCAGCGGACACAGATAGAGTGGATGTGGAGAGGATGTTTCCTATAGTGGTGGAGTCTAGGACCAGAGGGCACAGATAGAGTTGATGTGGAGAGGATGTTTCCTATAGTGGTGGAGTGGGGGACCAGAGGACACAGATAGAGTGGATGTGGAGTGGATGTTTCCTGTAGTGGGGGAGTCTAGCACCAGGGGACACAGATAGAGTGGATGTGGAGAGGATGTTTCCTATAGTGGTGGAGTCTAGGACCAGAGGGCACAGATAGAGTGGATGTGGAGAGGATGTTTCCTATAGTGGTGGAGTCGGGGACCAGAGGACACAGAGTGGATGTGGCTGGGATGTTTCCTGTAGTGAGTGAGTCTAGGACCAGAGGACACAGATAGAGTGGATGGGGAGAGGATGTTTCCTATAGTGGGCGAGTCTAGGACCAGAGGACACAGATAGACTGGATGTGGAGAGGATGTTTCCTATAGTGGGGGAGTCTAGGAACAGGGGACACAGACAGAGTGGATGTTGAGAGGATGTTTCCTGTAGTGGGTGTGTCTAGGACCAGAGGACACAGATAGAGTAGATGTGGAGAGGATGTTTCCTATAGTGGTGGAGTCTAGGACCAGAGGACACAGAGTGGATGTGGCTAGGATGCTTCCTGTAGTGGGGGAGTCTAGGACCAGAGGACACAGATAGAGTGGATGTCGAGAGGATGTTTCCTATAGTGGTGGAGTCGGGGACCAGAGGACACAGATAGAGTTGATGTGGAGAGGATGTTTCCTGTAGTGGGTGAGTCTAGGACCAGAGGACACAGATAGAGTGGATGTGGAGAGGATGTTTCCTGTAGTGGGTGAGTCTAGGACCAGAAGACACAGATAGAGTGGATGTGGAGAGGGTGTTTCCTACAGTGGGCGAATCTAGGTCCAGAGGACACAGATAGAGTGGATGTGGAGAGGATGTTTCCTATAGTGGGGGAGTCTAGGAACAAGGGACACAGACAGAGTGGATGTGGAGAGGATGTTTCCTGTAGTGGGGGAGTCTAGGACAAGAGGACACAGATAGAGTGGATGTGGAGAGGATGTTTCCTAAAGTGAGGGTGTCTAGGACCTCTGATAGAGTGATGTGGAGAGGATGTTTCCTTTAGTGGGGCAGTCTAGGACCAGAGGACACAGATAGAGTGGATGTGGAGAGGATGTTTCCTATAGTGGGGGTGTCTAGGACCAGAGGACACAGATAGAGTGGATGTGGAGAGGATGTTTCCTGTAGTGGGGGAGTCTAGGACCAGAGGACACAGATAGAATGGATGTGGAGAGGATGTTTCCTATAGTGGGGGTGTCTAGGACCAGAGGACACAGATAGAGTGGATGTGGAGAGGATGTTTCCTATAGTGGGGGTGTCTAGGACCAGAGGACACAGATAGAGTGGATGTGGAGAGGATGTTTCCTATAGTGGGGGAGTCTAGGAACAAGGGACACAGACAGAGTGGATGTGGAGAGGATGTTTCCTGTAGTGGGGGAGTCTAGGACAAGAGGACACAGATAGAGTGGATGTGGAGAGGATGTTTCCTAAAGTGAGGGTGTCTAGGACCTCTGATAGAGTGATGTGGAGAGGATGTTTCCTTTAGTGGGGCAGTCTAGGACCAGAGGACACAGATAGAGTGGATGTGGAGAGGATGTTTCCTATAGTGGGGGTGTCTAGGACCAGAGGACACAGATAGAGTGGATGTGGAGAGGATGTTTCCTGTAGTGGGGGAGTCTAGGACCAGAGGACACAGATAGAATGGATGTGGAGAGGATGTTTCCTATAGTGGGGGTGTCTAGGACCAGAGGACACAGATAGAGTGGATGTGGAGAGGATGTTTCCTATAGTGGGGGTGTCTAGGACCAGAGGACACAGATAGAGTGGATGTGGAGAGGATGTTTCCTGTAGTGGGGGAGTCTAGGACCAGAGGACACAGATAGAGTGATGTGGAGAGGATGTTTCCTGTAGTGGGGGAGTCTAGGACCAGAGGACACAGATAGAGTGGATGTGGAGAGGATGTCTCCTACAGTGGGGGAGTCTAGGACCAGAGGGCACAGATAGAGTGGATGTGGAGAGGATGTTTCCTATAGTGGTGGAGTCTAGGACCAAAGGGCACAGATAGAGTGGATGTGGAGAGGATGTTTCCTATAGTGGTGGAGTTGCGGACCCGAGGACACAGATAGAGTGGATGTGGAATGGATGTTTCCTGTAGTGGGTGGGTCTAGGACCAGAGGACACAGATAGAGTGGATGTGGAGAGGATGTTTCCTATATTGGGGGAGTCTAGGACCAGAGAACACTGATAGAGTGGATGTGGAGAGGATGTTTCCTATAGTAGGGGAGTCTAGGAACAAGGGACACAGACAGAGTGGATGTGGAGAGGATGTTTCCTGTAGTGGGGGAGTCTAGGACCAGAGGACACAGATAGAGTGGATGTGGAGAGGATGTTTCCTATAGTGGGGGAGTCTAGGACAAGAGGACACAGATAGAGTGGATGTGTAGAGGATGTTTCCTATAGTGGGGGAGTCTAGGATCAGAGGACACAGATAGAGTGGATGTGGAGAGGATATTTCCTGTAGTGGGTGGGTCTAGGACCAGAGGGCACAGGTAGAGTGGATGTGGAGTGGACGTTTCCTATAGTGGGCGAGTCTAGGACCAGAGGATACAGATAGAGTGGATGTGGAGAGGATGTTTCCTATAGTGGGTGTGTCTAGGACCAGAGGACACAGATAGAATGGATGTGGAGAGGATGTTTCCTATAGTGGTCGAGTCTAGGACCAGAGGACACAGAGTGGATGTGGGTAGGATGCTTCCTGTAGTGGGGGAGTCTAGGACCAGAGGACACAGATAGAGTGGATGTGGAGAGGATGTTTCCTAAAGTAAGGGTGTCTAGGACCACTGATAGAGTGGATGTGGAGAGGATGTTTCCTATAGTGGGCAAGTCTAGGACCAGAGGACAAAGATAGAGTGTATGTGGAGAGGATGTTTCCTATAGTGGGCGAGTCTAGGAGCAGAGGACACAGATAGAGTGGATGTGGAGAGGATGTTTCCTATAGTGGGGTGTCTAGGAACAGGGGACACAGACACAGTGGATGTGGAGAGGATGTTTCCTGTAGTGGGGGAGTCTAGGACCAGAGGACACAGATACAGTGGATGCAGAGAGGATGTTTCCTAAAGTGCGGGTGTCTAGGACCACTGATAGAGTGGATGAGGAGAGGATGTTCCCTGTAGTGGGGGAGTCTAGGACCACAGATAGAGTGGATGACGAGAGGATGTTTCCTATAGTGGGGGTGTCTAGGACCAGAGGACACAGATAGAGTGGATGTGGAGAGGATGTTTCCTATAGTGGTGGAGTCTAGGACCAGAGGACACAGAGTGGATGTGGCTAGGATGTTTCCTGTAGTGGGGGAGTCTAGGACCAGAGGGCAGATAGAGTGGATGTGGAGAGGATTCCTATAGTGGTGGAGTCTAGGACCAGAGGACACAGAGTGGATGTGGCTAGGATGTTTCCTGTAGTGGGGGAGTCTAGGACCAGAGGACACAGATAGAGTGATGTGGAGAGGATGTTTCCTGTAGTGGGGGAGTCTAGGACCAGAGGACACAGATAGAGTAGATGTGGAGAGGATGTCTCCTACAGTGGGGGAGTCTAGGAACAGAGGGCACAGATAGAGTGGATGTGGAGAGGATGTTTCCTATAGTGGTGGAGTCGGGGACCAGAGGACACAGATAGAGTGGATGTGGAGTGGATGATTCCTGTAGTGGGGGAGTCTAGCACCAGGGGACACAGATAGAGTGGATGTGGAGAGGATGTTTCCTATAGTGGTGGAGTCTAGGACCAGAGGGCACAGATAGAGTGGATGTGGAGAGGATGTTTCCTATAGTGGTGGAGTCGGGGACCAGAGGACACAGATAGAGTGGATGTGGATTGGATGTTTCCTGTAGTGGGGGAGTCTAGCACCAGAGGACACAGATAGAGTGGATGTGGAGAGGATGTTTCCTGTAGTGGGGGGGTCTAGGACCAGAGGACACAGATAGAGTGGATGTGGAGAGGATGTTTCCTGTAGTGGGGGAGTCTAGGACCAGAGGACACAGAGTGGATGTGGCTGGCATGTTTCCTGTAGTGGGTGAGTCTAGGACCAGAGGACAAAGATAGAGTGGATGTGGAGAGGATGTTTCCTATAGTGGGCGAGTCTAGGACCAGAGGACACAGATAGATTGGATGTGGAGAGGATGATTCCTATAGTGGGGGAGTCTAGGAACAGGGAACACAGACAGAGTGGATGTGGAGAGGATGTTTCCTGTAGTGGGGCAGTCTAGGACCAGAGGACACAGATAGAGTGATGTGGAGAGGATGTTTCCTGTAGTGGGGGAGTCTAGGACCAGAGGACACAGATAGAGTGGATGTGGAGAGGATGTCTCCTACAGTGGGGGAGTCTAGGACCAGCGGACACAGATAGAGTGGATGTGGAGAGGATGTTTCCTGTAGTGGGGGAGTCTAGCACCAGAGGACACAGATAGAGTGGATGTGGAGAGGATGTTTCCTGTAGTGAGTGAGTCTAGGACCAGAGGACACAGATAGAGTGGATGGGGAGAGGATGTTTCCTATAGTGGGCGAGTCTAGGACCAGAGGACACAGATAGACTGGATGTGGAGAGGATGTTTCCTATAGTGGGGGAGTCTAGGAACAGGGGACACAGACAGAGTGGATGTGGAGAGGATGTTTCCTGTTGTGGGGGAGTCTAGTACCAGAGGACACAGATAGAGTGTATGTGGAGAGGATGTTTCCTATAGTGGGTGTGTCTAGGACCAGAGGACACAGATTGAGTGGATGTGGAGAGGATGTTTCCTATAGTGGTGGAGTCTAGGACCAGAGGACACAGAGTGGATGTGGCTAGGATGTTTCCTGTAGTGGGGGAGTCTAGGACCAGAGGACACAGATAGAGTGATGTGGAGTGGATGTTTCCTGTAGTGGGGGAGACTAGGACCAGAGGACACAGATAGAGTTGATGTGGAGAGGATGTCTCCTACAGTGGGGGAGTCTAGGACCAGAGGACACAGATAGAGTGGATGTGGCTAGGATGTTTCCTGTAGTGGGGGAGTCTAGGACCAGAGGACACAGATAGAGTGGATGTGGAGAGGATGTTTCCTGTAGTGGGCGAGTCCAGGACCAGAGGACACAGATAGAGTGGATGTGGAGAGGATGTTTCCTATAGTGGTGGTCTAGGACCAGAGGACACAGAGTGGATGTGGCTGGGATGTTTCCTGTAGTGGGTGAGTCTAGGACCAGAGGGCACAGATAGAGTGGATGTGGAGAGGATGTTTCCTATAGTGGTGGAGTGGGGGACCAGAGGACACAGATAGAGTGGGTGTGGAGTGGATGTTTCCTGTAGTGGGGGAGTCGAGCACCAGGGGACACAGATAGAGTGGATGTGGAGAGGATGTTTCCTATAGTGGTGGAGTCTAGGACCAGAGGGCACAGATAGAGTGGATGTGGAGAGGATGTTTCCTATAGTGGGGGAGTCTAGGAACAGGGGACACAGACAGAGTGGATGTGGAGAGGATGTTTCCTGTTGTGGGGGAGTCTAGTACCAGAGGACACAGATAGAGTGTATGTGGAGAGGATGTTTCCTATAGTGGGTGTGTCTAGGACCAGAGGACACAGATAGAGTGGATGTGGAGAGGATGTTTCCTATAGTGGTGGAGTCTAGGACCAGAGGACACAGAGTGGATGTGGCTAGGATGTTTCCTGTAGTGGGGGAGTCTAGGACCAGAGGACACAGATAGAGTGATGTGGTGTGGATGTTTCCTGTAGTGGGGGAGACTAGGACCAGAGGACACAGATAGAGTGGATGTGGAGAGGATGTCTCCTACAGTGGGGGAGTCTAGGACCAGAGGACACAGATAGAGTGGATGTGGCTAGGATGTTTCCTGTAGTGGGGGAGTCTAGGACCAGAGGACACAGATAGAGTGGATGTGGAGAGGATGTTTCCTGTAGTGGGCGAGTCCAGGACCAGAGGACACAGATAGAGTGGATGTGGAGAGGATGTTTCCTACAGTGGTGGAGTCTAGGACCAGAGGACACAGAGTGGATGTGGCTGGGATGTTTCCTGTAGTGGGTGAGTCTAGGACCAGAGGACAAAGATAGAGTGGATGTGGAGAGGATGTTTCCTATAGTGGGCGAGTCTAGGACCAGAGGACACAGATAGATTGGATGTGGAGAGGATGTTTCCTATAGTGGGGGAGTCTAGGAACAGGGAACACAGACAGAGTGGATGTGGAGAGGATGTTTCCTGTTGTGGGGGAGTCTAGTACCAGAGGACAAAGAGAGAGTGGATGTGGAGAGGATGTTTCCTATAGTGGGGGTGTATTGGACCAGAGGACACAGACAGAGTGGAAGTGGAGAGGATGTTTCCTAAAGTGAGGGTGTCTAGGTCTACTGATAGAGTGGATGTGGAGAGGATGTTTCCTGTAGTGGGGGAGTCTAGGACCAGAGGACACAGATAGAGTGGATGTGGAGAGGATGTTTCCTATAGTGGGGGTGTCTAGGACAAGAGGACACCGATAGAGTGGATGTGGAGAGGATGTTTCCTATAGTGGTGGAGTCTAGGACCAGAGGACACAGAGTGGATGTGGCTAGGATGTTTCCTGTAGTGGGGCAGTCTAGGACCAGAGGACACAGATAGAGTGATGTGGAGAGGATGTTTCCTGTAGTGGGGGAGTCTAGGACCAGAGGACACAGATAGAGTGGATGTGGAGAGGATGTCTCCTACAGTGGGGGAGTCTAGGACCAGCGGACACAGATAGAGTGGATGTGGAGAGGATGTTTCCTATAGTGGTGGAGTCTAGGACCAGAGGGCACAGATAGAGTGGATGTGGAGAGGATGTTTCCTATAGTGGTGGAGTGGGGGACCAGAGGACACAGATAGAGTGGATGTGGAGTGGATGTTTCCTGTAGTGGGGGAGTCTAGCACCAGGGGACACAGATAGAGTGGATGTGGAGAGAATGTTTCATATAGTGGTGGAGTCTAGGACCAGAGGGCACAGATAGAGTGGATGTGGAGAGGATGTTTCCTATAGTGGTGGAGTTGGGGACCAGAAGACACAGATAGGGTGGATGTGGAGTGGATGTTTCCTGTAGTGGGGGAGTCTAGCACCAGAGGACACAGATAGAGTGGATGTGGAGAGGATGTTTCCTGTGGTGGGGGAGTCTAGGACCAGAGGACACAGATAGGGTGGATGTGGAGAGGATGTTTCCTATAGTGGTGGAGTCTAGGACCAGAGGACACAGAGTGGATGTGGCTGGGATGTTTCCTGTAGTGAGTGAGTCTAGGACCAGAGGACACAGATAGAGTGGATGGGGAGAGGATGTTTCCTATAGTGGGCGAGTCTAGGACCAGAGGACACAGATAGACTGGATGTGGAGAGGATGTTTCCTATAGTGGGGGAGTCTAGGAACAGGGGACACAGACAGAGTGGATGTGGAGAGGATGTTTCCTGTTGTGGGGGAGTCTAGTACCAGAGGACACAGATAGAGTGTATGTGGAGAGGATGTTTCCTACAGTGGTGGAGTCTAGGACCACATGACACAGAGTGGATGTGGCTAGAATGTTTCCTGTAGTGGGGTGTCTAGGACCAGAGGACACAGATAGAGTTGATGTGGAGAGGATGTTTCCTGTACTGGGTTAGTCTAGGACCAGAGGACACAGATAGAGTGGATGTGGAGAGGATGTTTCCTGTAGTGGGTGAGTCTAGGACCAGAGGACACAGATAGAGTGGATGTGGAGAGGATGTTTCCTATAGTGGTGGAGTCTAGGACCAGAGGACACAGAGTGGATGTGGCTAGGATGTTTCCTGTAGTGGGGCAGTCTAGGACCAGAGGACACAGATAGAGTGATGTGGAGAGGATGTTTCCTGTAGTGGGGGAGTCTAGGACCAGAGGACACAGAGAGAGTGGATGTGGAGAGGATGTCTCCTACAGTGGGGGAGTCTAGGACCAGCGGACACAGATAGAGTGGATGTGGAGAGGATGTTTCCTATAGTGGTGGAGTCTAGGACCAGAGGGCACAGATAGAGTTGATGTGGAGAGGATGTTTCCTATAGTGGTGGAGTGGGGGACCAGAGGACACAGATAGAGTGGATGTGGAGTGGATGTTTCCTGTAGTGGGGGAGTCTAGCACCAGGGGACACAGATAGAGTGGATGTGGAGAGGATGTTTCCTATAGTGGTGGAGTCTAGGACCAGAGGGCACAGATAGAGTGGATGTGGAGAGGATGTTTCCTATAGTGGTGGAGTCGGGGACCAGAGGACACAGAGTGGATGTGGCTGGGATGTTTCCTGTAGTGAGTGAGTCTAGGACCAGAGGACACAGATAGAGTGGATGGGGAGAGGATGTTTCCTATAGTGGGCGAGTCTAGGACCAGAGGACACAGATAGACTGGATGTGGAGAGGATGTTTCCTATAGTGGGGGAGTCTAGGAACAGGGGACACAGACAGAGTGGATGTTGAGAGGATGTTTCCTGTAGTGGGTGTGTCTAGGACCAGAGGACACAGATAGAGTAGATGTGGAGAGGATGTTTCCTATAGTGGTGGAGTCTAGGACCAGATGACACAGAGTGGATGTGGCTAGAATGTTTCCTGTAGTGGGGGAGTCTAGGACCAGAGGACACAGATAGAGTGATGTGGAGAGGATGTTTCCTGTAGTGGGGGAGTCTAGGACCAGAGGACACAGATAGAGTGGATGTGGAGAGGATGTCTCCTACAGTGGGGGAGTCTAGGACCAGAGGACACAGCTAAAGTGGATGTGGAGAGGATGTTTCCTATAGTGGGGGAGTCTAGGGCCAGAGGGCACAGATAGAGTGGATGTGGAGAGGATGTTTCCTATAGTGGTGGAGTCGGGGACCAGAGGACACAGATAGAGTGGATGTGGAGAAGATGTTTCCTGTAGAGGGGGAGTCTAGGACCAGAGGACACAGATAGAGTGGATGTGGAGAGGATGTTTCCTGTAGTGGGTGAGTCTAGGACCAGAGGACACAGATAGAGTGGATGTGGAGAGGATGTTTCCTGTAGTGGGCGAGTCTAGGGCCAGAGGACACAGATAGGTGGATGTGGAGAGGATGTTTCCTATAGTGGGGGAGGCTAGGAACAGGGGACACAGACAGAGTGGATGTGGAGAGGATGTTTCCTGTAGTGGGGGAGTCTAGGACCAGAGGACACAGATAGAGTGGATGTGGAGAGGATGTTTCCTAAAGTAAGGGTGTCTAGGACCACTGATAGAGTGGATGTGGAGAGGATGTTTCCTATAGTGGGCGAGTCTAGGACCAGAGGACAAAGATAGAGTGTATGTGGAGAGGATGTTTCCTATAGTGGGCGAGTCTAGGAGCAGAGGACACAGATAGAGTGGATGTGGAGAGGATGTTTCCTATAGTGGGGTGTCTAGGAACAGGGGACACAGACACAGTGGATGTGGAGAGGATGTTTCCTGTAGTGGGGGAGTCTAGGACCAGAGGACACAGATACAGTGGATGCAGAGAGGATGTTTCCTAAAGTGCGGGTGTCTAGGACCACTGATAGAGTGGATGAGGAGAGGATGTTCCCTGTAGTGGGGGAGTCTAGGACCAGAGGACACAGATAGAGTGGATGTAGAGAGGATGTTTCCTATAGTGGGGGTGTCTAGGACCAGAGGACACAGATAGAGTGGATGTGGAGAGGATGTTTCCTATAGTGGTGGAGTCTAGGACCAGAGGACACAGAGTGGATGTGGCTAGGATGTTTCCTGTAGTGGGGGAGTCTAGGACCAGAGGACACAGATAGAGTGATGTGGAGAGGATGTTTCCTGTAGTGGGGGAGTCTAGGACCAGAGGACACAGATAGAGTAGATGTGGAGAGGATGTCTCCTACAGTGGGGGAGTCTAGGAACAGAGGGCACAGATAGAGTGGATGTGGAGAGGATGTTTCCTATAGTGGTGGAGTCGGGGACCAGAGGACACAGATAGAGTGGATGTGGAGTGGATGATTCCTGTAGTGGGGGAGTCTAGCACCAGGGGACACAGATAGAGTGGATGTGGAGAGGATGTTTCCTATAGTGGTGGAGTCTAGGACCAGAGGGCACAGATAGAGTGGATGTGGAGAGGATGTTTCCTATAGTGGTGGAGTCGGGGACCAGAGGACACAGATAGAGTGGATGTGGATTGGATGTTTCCTGTAGTGGGGGAGTCTAGCACCAGAGGACACAGATAGAGTGGATGTGGAGAGGATGTTTCCTGTAGTGGGGGGGTCTAGGACCAGAGGACACAGATAGAGTGGATGTGGAGAGGATGTTTCCTGTAGTGGGGGAGTCTAGGACCAGAGGACACAGAGTGGATGTGGCTGGGATGTTTCCTGTAGTGGGTGAGTCTAGGACCAGAGGACAAAGATAGAGTGGATGTGGAGAGGATGTTTCCTATAGTGGGCGAGTCTAGGACCAGAGGACACAGATAGATTGGATGTGGAGAGGATGATTCCTATAGTGGGGGAGTCTAGGAACAGGGAACACAGACAGAGTGGATGTGGAGAGGATGTTTCCTGTAGTGGGGCAGTCTAGGACCAGAGGACACAGATAGAGTGATGTGGAGAGGATGTTTCCTGTAGTGGGGGAGTCTAGGACCAGAGGACACAGATAGAGTGGATGTGGAGAGGATGTCTCCTACAGTGGGGGAGTCTAGGACCAGCGGACACAGATAGAGTGGATGTGGAGAGGATGTTTCCTGTAGTGGGGGAGTCTAGCACCAGAGGACACAGATAGAGTGGATGTGGAGAGGATGTTTCCTGTAGTGAGTGAGTCTAGGACCAGAGGACACAGATAGAGTGGATGGGCAGAGGATGTTTCCTATAGTGGGCGAGTCTAGGACCAGAGGACACAGATAGACTGGATGTGGAGAGGATGTTTCCTATAGTGGGGGAGTCTAGGAACAGGGGACACAGACAGAGTGGATGTGGAGAGGATGTTTCCTGTTGTGGGGGAGTCTAGTACCAGAGGACACAGATAGAGTGTATGTGGAGAGGATGTTTCCTATAGTGGTGGAGTCTAGGACCAGAGGACACAGAGTGGATGTGGCTAGGATGTTTCCTGTAGTGGGGGAGTCTAGGACCAGAGGACACAGATAGAGTGATGTGGAGTGGATGTTTCCTGTAGTGGGGGAGACTAGGACCAGAGGACACAGATAGAGTTGATGTGGAGAGGATGTCTCCTACAGTGGGGGAGTCTAGGACCAGAGGACACAGATAGAGTGGATGTGGCTAGGATGTTTCCTGTAGTGGGGGAGTCTAGGACCAGAGGACACAGATAGAGTGGATGTGGAGAGGATGTTTCCTGTAGTGGGCGAGTCCAGGACCAGAGGACACAGATAGAGTGGATGTGGAGAGGATGTTTCCTATAGTGGTGGTCTAGGACCAGAGGACACAGAGTGGATGTGGCTGGGATGTTTCCTGTAGTGGGTGAGTCTAGGACCAGAGGGCACATTTAGAGTGGATGTGGAGAGGATGTTTCCTATAGTGGTGGAGTGGGGGACCAGAGGACACAGATAGAGTGGGTATGGAGTGGATGTTTCCTGTAGTGGGGGAGTCGAGCACCAGGGGACACAGATAGAGTGGATGTGGAGAGGATGTTTCCTATAGTGGTGGAGTCTAGGACCAGAGGGCACAGATAGAGTGGATGTGGAGAGGATGTTTCCTATAGTGGGGGAGTCTAGGAACAGGGGACACAGACAGAGTGGATGTGGAGAGGATGTTTCCTGTTGTGGGGGAGTCTAGTACCAGAGGACACAGATAGAGTGTATGTGGAGAGGATGTTTCCTATAGTGGGTGTGTCTAGGACCAGAGGACACAGATAGAGTGGATGTGGAGAGGATGTTTCCTATAGTGGTGGAGTCTAGGACCAGAGGACACAGAGTGGATGTGGCTAGGATGTTTCCTGTAGTGGGGGAGTCTAGGACCAGAGGACACAGATAGAGTGATGTGGTGTGGATGTTTCCTGTAGTGGGGGAGACTAGGACCAGAGGACACAGATAGAGTGGATGTGGAGAGGATGTCTCCTACAGTGGGGGAGTCTAGGACCAGAGGACACAGATAGAGTGGATGTGGCTAGGATGTTTCCTGTAGTGGGGGAGTCTAGGACCAGAGGACACAGATAGAGTGGATGTGGAGAGGATGTTTCCTGTAGTGGGCGAGTCCAGGACCAGAGGACACAGATAGAGTGGATGTGGAGAGGATGTTTCCTATAGTGGTGGAGTCTAGGACCAGAGGACACAGAGTGGATGTGGCTGGGATGTTTCCTGTAGTGGGTGAGTCTAGGACCAGAGGACAAAGATAGAGTGGATGTGGAGAGGATGTTTCCTACAGTGGGCGAGTCTAGGACCAGAGGACACAGATAGATTGGATGTGGAGAGGATGTTTCCTATAGTGGGGGAGTCTAGGAACAGGGAACACAGACAGAGTGGATGTGGAGAGGATGTTTCCTGTTGTGGGGGAGTCTAGTACCAGAGGACAAAGAGAGAGTGGATGTGGAGAGGATGTTTCCTATAGTGGGGGTGTATTGGACCAGAGGACACAGACAGAGTGGACGTGGAGAGGATGTTTCCTAAAGTGAGGGTGTCTAGGTCTACTGATAGAGTGGATGTGGAGAGGATGTTTCCTGTAGTGGGGGAGTCTAGGACCAGAGGACACAGATAGAGTGGATGTGGAGAGGATGTTTCCTATAGTGGGGGTGTCTAGGACCAGAGGACACCGATAGAGTGGATGTGGAGAGGATGTTTCCTATAGTGGTGGAGTCTAGGACCAGAGGACACAGAGTGGATGTGGCTAGGATGTTTCCTGTAGTGGGGCAGTCTAGGACCAGAGGACACAGATAGAGTGATGTGGAGAGGATGTTTCCTGTAGTGGGGGAGTCTAGGACCAGAGGACACAGATAGAGTGGATGTGGAGAGGATGTCTCCTACAGTGGGGGAGTCTAGGACCAGCGGACACAGATAGAGTGGATGTGGAGAGGATGTTTCCTATAGTGGTGGAGTCTAGGACCAGAGGGCACAGATAGAGTGGATGTGGAGAGGATGTTTCCTATAGTGGTGGAGTGGGGGACCAGAGGACACAGATAGAGTGGATGTGGAGTGGATGTTTCCTGTAGTGGGGGAGTCTAGCACCAGGGGACACAGATAGAGTGGATGTGGAGAGAATGTTTCCTATAGTGGTGGAGTCTAGGACCAGAGGGCACAGATAGAGTGGATGTGGAGAGGATGTTTCCTATAGTGGTGGAGTTGGGGACCAGAGGACACAGATAGGGTGGATGTGGAGTGGATGTTTCCTGTAGTGGGGGAGTCTAGCACCAGAGGACACAGATAGAGTGGATGTGGAGAGGATGTTTCCTGTGGTGGGGGAGTCTAGGACCAGAGGACACAGATAGGGTGGATGTGGAGAGGATGTTTCCTATAGTGGTGGAGTCTAGGACCAGAGGACACAGAGTGGATGTGGCTGGGATGTTTCCTGTAGTGAGTGAGTCTAGGACCAGAGGACACAGATAGAGTGGATGGGGAGAGGATGTTTCCTATAGTGGGCGAGTCTAGGACCAGAGGACACAGATAGACTGGATGTGGAGAGGATGTTTCCTATAGTGGGGGAGTCTAGGAACAGGGGACACAGACAGAGTGGATGTGGAGAGGATGTTTCCTGTTGTGGGGGAGTCTAGTACCAGAGGACACAGATAGAGTGTATGTGGAGAGGATGTTTCCTATAGTGGGTGTGTCTAGGACCAGAGGACACAGATAGAGTAGATGTGGAGAGGATGTTTCCTACAGTGGTGGAGTCTAGGACCAGATGACACAGAGTGGATGTGGCTAGAATGTTTCCTGTAGTGGGGTGTCTAGGACCAGAGGACACAGATAGAGTGATGTGGAGAGGATGTTTCCTGTAGTGGGGGAGTCTAGGACCAGAGGACACATGGATAGAGGTAGTGGATGTGGAGAGGATGTCTCCTACAGTGGGGGAGTCTAGGACCAGAGGACACAGATAGAGTGGATGTGGAGAGGATGTTTCCTATAGTGGTGGAGTCGGGGAGCAGAGGACACAGATAGAGTGGATGTGGAAAGGATGTTTCCTGTAGAGGGGGAGTCTAGGACCAGAGGACACAGATAGAGTGGATGTGGAGAGGATGTTTCCTGTAGCGGGTGAGTCTAGGACCATAGGACACAGATAGAGTGGATGTGGAAAGGATGTTTCCTGTAGTGGGCGAGTCTAGACCAGAGGACACAGATAGGTGGATGTGGAGAGGATGTTTCCTATAGTGGGGGAGGCTAGCAAAAGGGGACACAGACAGAGTGGATGTGGAGAGGATGTTTCCTGTAGTGGGGGAGTCTAGGACCAGAGGACACAGATAGAGTGGATGTGGAGAGGATGTTTCCTATAGTGGTGGTCTAGGACCAGAGGACACAGAGTGGATGTGGCTGGGATGTTTCCTGTAGTGGGTGAGTCTAGGACCAGAGGGCACATTTAGAGTGGATGTGGAGAGGATGTTTCCTATAGTGGTGGAGTGGGGGACCAGAGGACACAGATAGAGTGGGTATGGAGTGGATGTTTCCTGTAGTGGGGGAGTCGAGCACCAGGGGACACAGATAGAGTGGATGTGGAGAGGATGTTTCCTATAGTGGTGGAGTCTAGGACCAGAGGGCACAGATAGAGTGGATGTGGAGAGGATGTTTCCTATAGTGGGGGAGTCTAGGAACAGGGGACACAGACAGAGTGGATGTGGAGAGGATGTTTCCTGTTGTGGGGGAGTCTAGTACCAGAGGACACAGATAGAGTGTATGTGGAGAGGATGTTTCCTATAGTGGGTGTGTCTAGGACCAGAGGACACAGATAGAGTGGATGTGGAGAGGATGTTTCCTATAGTGGTGGAGTCTAGGACCAGAGGACACAGAGTGGATGTGGCTAGGATGTTTCCTGTAGTGGGGGAGTCTAGGACCAGAGGACACAGATAGAGTGATGTGGTGTGGATGTTTCCTGTAGTGGGGGAGACTAGGACCAGAGGACACAGATAGAGTGGATGTGGAGAGGATGTCTCCTACAGTGGGGGAGTCTAGGACCAGAGGACACAGATAGAGTGGATGTGGCTAGGATGTTTCCTGTAGTGGGGGAGTCTAGGACCAGAGGACACAGATAGAGTGGATGTGGAGAGGATGTTTCCTGTAGTGGGCGAGTCCAGGACCAGAGGACACAGATAGAGTGGATGTGGAGAGGATGTTTCCTATAGTGGTGGAGTCTAGGACCAGAGGACACAGAGTGGATGTGGCTGGGATGTTTCCTGTAGTGGGTGAGTCTAGGACCAGAGGACAAAGATAGAGTGGATGTGGAGAGGATGTTTCCTACAGTGGGCGAGTCTAGGACCAGAGGACACAGATAGATTGGATGTGGAGAGGATGTTTCCTATAGTGGGGGAGTCTAGGAACAGGGAACACAGACAGAGTGGATGTGGAGAGGATGTTTCCTGTTGTGGGGGAGTCTAGTACCAGAGGACAAAGAGAGAGTGGATGTGGAGAGGATGTTTCCTATAGTGGGGTGTATTGGACCAGAGGACACAGACAGAGTGGACGTGGAGAGGATGTTTCCTAAAGTGAGGGTGTCTAGGTCTACTGATAGAGTGGATGTGGAGAGGATGTTTCCTGTAGTGGGGGAGTCTAGGACCAGAGGACACAGATAGAGTGGATGTGGAGAGGATGTTTCCTATAGTGGGGGTGTCTAGGACCAGAGGACACCGATAGAGTGGATGTGAGAGGATGTTTCCTATAGTGGTGGAGTCTAGGACCAGAGGACACAGAGTGGATGTGGCTAGGATGTTTCCTGTAGTGGGGCAGTCTAGGACCAGAGGACACAGATAGAGTGATGTGGAGAGGATGTTTCCTGTAGTGGGGGAGTCTAGGACCAGAGGACACAGATAGAGTGGATGTGGAGAGGATGTCTCCTACAGTGGGGGAGTCTAGGACCAGCGGACACAGATAGAGTGGATGTGGAGAGGATGTTTCCTATAGTGGTGGAGTCTAGGACCAGAGGGCACAGATAGAGTGGATGTGGAGAGGATGTTTCCTATAGTGGTGGAGTGGGGGACCAGAGGACACAGATAGAGTGGATGTGGAGTGGATGTTTCCTGTAGTGGGGGAGTCTAGCACCAGGGGACACAGATAGAGTGGATGTGGAGAGAATGTTTCCTATAGTGGTGGAGTCTAGGACCAGAGGGCACAGATAGAGTGGATGTGGAGAGGATGTTTCCTATAGTGGTGGAGTTGGGGACCAGAGGACACAGATAGGGTGGATGTGGAGTGGATGTTTCCTGTAGTGGGGGAGTCTAGCACCAGAGGACACAGATAGAGTGGATGTGGAGAGGATGTTTCCTGTGGTGGGGGAGTCTAGGACCAGAGGACACAGATAGGGTGGATGTGGAGAGGATGTTTCCTATAGTGGTGGAGTCTAGGACCAGAGGACACAGAGTGGATGTGGCTGGGATGTTTCCTGTAGTGAGTGAGTCTAGGACCAGAGGACACAGATAGAGTGGATGGGGAGAGGATGTTTCCTATAGTGGGCGAGTCTAGGACCAGAGGACACAGATAGACTGGATGTGGAGAGGATGTTTCCTATAGTGGGGGAGTCTAGGAACAGGGGACACAGACAGAGTGGATGTGGAGAGGATGTTTCCTGTTGTGGGGGAGTCTAGTACCAGAGGACACAGATAGAGTGTATGTGGAGAGGATGTTTCCTATAGTGGGTGTGTCTAGGACCAGAGGACACAGATAGAGTAGATGTGGAGAGGATGTTTCCTACAGTGGTGGAGTCTAGGACCAGATGACACAGAGTGGATGTGGCTAGAATGTTTCCTGTAGTGGGGTGTCTAGGACCAGAGGACACAGATAGAGTGATGTGGAGAGGATGTTTCCTGTAGTGGGGGAGTCTAGGACCAGAGGACACAGATAGAGTGGATGTGGAGAGGATGTCTCCTACAGTGGGGGAGTCTAGGACCAGAGGACACAGATAGAGTGGATGTGGAGAGGATGTTTCCTATAGTGGTGGAGTCGGGGAGCAGAGGACACAGATAGAGTGGATGTGGAAAGGATGTTTCCTGTAGAGGGGGAGTCTAGGACCAGAGGACACAGATAGAGTGGATGTGGAGAGGATGTTTCCTGTAGCGGGTGAGTCTAGGACCATAGGACACAGATAGAGTGGATGTGGAAAGGATGTTTCCTGTAGTGGGCGAGTCTAGACCAGAGGACACAGATAGGTGGATGTGGAGAGGATGTTTCCTATAGTGGGGGAGGCTAGCAAAAGGGGACACAGACAGAGTGGATGTGGAGAGGATGTTTCCTGTAGTGGGGGAGTCTAGGACCAGAGGACACAGATAGAGTGGATGTGGAGAGGATGTTTCCTAAAGTGAGGGTGTCTAGGACCACTGATAGAGTGGATGTGGAGAGGATGTTTCCTGTAGTGGGGGAGTCTAGGACCAGAGGACACAGATAGAGTGGATGTGGAGAGGATGTTTCCTATAGTGGGCGAGTCTAGGACCAGAGGACAAAGATAGAGTGTATGTGGAGAGGATGTTTCCTATAGTGGGGGAGTCTAGGACCAGAGGACAAAGATAGAGTGTACGTGGAGAGGATGTTTCCTATAGTGGGCGAGTCTAGGACCAGAGGACACAGATAGACTGGATGTGGAGAGGATGTTTCCTATAGTGGGGGAGTCTAGGAACAGGGGACACAGACAGAGTGGATGTGGAGAGGATGTTTCCTGTTGTGGGGGAGTCTAGTACCAGAGGACACAGGTAGAGTGGATGTGGAGTGGATGTTTCCTATAGTGGGGGTGTCTAGGACAGAGGACACAGACAGAGTGGATGTGGAGAGGATGTTTCCTAAAGTGAGGGTGTCTAGGTCCACTGATAGAGTGGATGTGGAGAGGATGTTTCCTGTAGTGGGGGAGTCTAGGACCAGAGGACACAGAAAGAGTGTATGTGGAGAGGAAGTTTCCTGTAGTGGGGGAGTCTAGGACCAGAGGACACAGATAGAGTGGATGTGGAGAGGATGTTTCCTATAGTGGGGGTGTCTAGGACCAGAGGACACAGATAGAGTTGATGTGGAGAGGATGTTTCCTGTAGTGGGTTAGTCTAGGACCAGAGGACACAGATAAAGTGGATGTGGAGAGGATGTTTCTGTAGTGGGTGAGTCTAGGACCAGAGGACAC
>NW_026779916.1:0-63580 GCF_030144855.1 Hypanus sabinus
GGAGGCTGATTTCTCCGTGACGGAGGGGAGGCTGGTTTCTTTGTGACGGAGGGGACTCCGGTTTGTCCGTGAGGGAGGGGAGGCGGTGTCCGTGTGACGGAGGGGAGTCCGCTGTCCGTGAGATGGAGGGGAGGCTGGTTTCTCAGTGACGGAGGGGAGTCCGGTTTCTCCGTGACCGAGGGGAGTCCGGTGTCCGTGTGACGGAGGGGAGTCTGGTGTCTCCGTGGCGGAGGGGAGGCTGGTTTCCGTGTGACGGAGGGGAGTCCGGTTTCCGTGTGACGGAGGGGAGTCCGGTGTCCGTGTGACGGAGGGGAGTCTGGTTTCCGTGTGGCAGAAGGGAGTCCGGTGTCCGTGTGTCGGAGGGGAGGCTGGTTTCTCCGTGACGGAGGGGAGTCCGGTGTCCGTGTGACGGAAGGGAGTCCGGTGTCTGTGTGACAGAAGGGAGTCCGGTGTCCGTGTGACGGAGGGGAGTCCGGTGTCCGTGTGACGGAGGGGAGTCCGGTGTCCGTGTGATGGAGGGGAGTCTGGTGTCTCCGTGACGGAGGGGAGGCTGGTTTCCGTGTGACGGAAGGGAGTCCGGTGTCTGTGTGACAGAAGGGAGTCCGGTGTCCGTATGACAGAGGGGAGTCCGGTGTCCGTGTGACGGAGGGGAGTCCGGTGTCCATGTGACGGAGGGGAGTCCGGTGTCTGTGTGATGGACTGGAGTCTGGTGTCTCCGTGACGGAGGGGAGGCTGGTTTCCGTGTGACGGGAGGGAGTCCGGTGTCCGCGTGACGGAGGGGAGTCCGGTGTCCGAGTGACGGAGGGGAGTCCGGTGTCCGTGTGACGGAGGGGAGTCGGGTGTCCATGTGACGGAAGGGAGTCCGGTGTCCGTGTGATGGACTGGAGTCTGGTGTCTCCGTGACGGAGGGGAGGCTGGTTTCCGTGTGACGGAAGGGAGTCCGGTGTCTGTGTGACAGAAGGGAGTCCGGTGTCCGTGTGACGGAGGGGAGTCCGGTGTCCGTGTGACGGAGGGGAGTCCGGTGTCCGTGTGATGGAGGGGAGTCCGGTGTCCGTGTGACGGAGGGGAGTCCGGTGTCTGTGTGATGGAGGGGAGTCCGGTGTCTCCGTGACGGAGGGGAGTCTGGTTTCCGTGTGGGAGGGGAGTCCGGTGTCCGTGTGACGGAGGGGAGTCCGGTGTCCGTGTGACGGAAGGGTGTCCTGTGTCCATGTGACGGAGGGGAGGCTGGTTTCTCCGTGACGGAGGGGAGGCTGGTTTCCGTGTGACGGAAGGGAGTCCGGTGTCCGTGTGACGGAGGGGAGGCTGGTTTCTCCGTGACGGAGGGGAGGCTTGTTTCTCCGTGTGAGGGAGGGGAGGCGGTGTCCGTGAGACGGACGGGAGTCCGGTGTCCGTGTGATGGACTGGAGTCCGGTTTCCGTGTGGGGGAGGGGGAGGCTGGTTTCTCCGTGACGGAGGGGAGGCTGGTTTCTCCGTGATGGAGGGGAGTCTGGTTTCCGTGTGACGGAGGGGATTCTGGTGTCTCCGTGACGGAGGGGAGGCTGGTTTCCGTGTGGCTGAAGGGAGTCCGGTGTCCGTGTGACGGAGGGGAGTCCGGTGTCCGTAAGACGGACGGGAGGCTGGTTTCTCCGTGACGGAGGGGAGGCTGGTTTCTCCGTGAGGGAGGGGAGGCGGTGTCCGTGTGACAGAGGGGAGTCCGCTGTCCGTGAGACGGACGGGAGGCGGGTTTCCGTGTGACGGAGGGGAGTCTGGTGTCTCTGTGACGGAGGGGAGGCTGGTTTCCGTGTGGCAGAAGGGAGTCCGGTGTCCGTGTGTCGGAGGGGAGGCTGGTTTCTCCATGACGGAGGGGAGTCCGGTGTCCGTGTGATGGAGGGGAGTCCGGTGTCTGTGTGATGGAAGGGAGTCCAGTGTCCGTGTGACGGAGGGGAGGCTGGTTTCTCCGTGACGGAGGCAAGGCTGGTTTCTGTGTGACGGAGGGGAGTCTGGTGTCTCCGTGACGGAGGGGAGGCTGGTTTCCGTGTGACGGAGGGGAGTCCGGTTTCCGTGTGACAGAGGGGAGTCCGGTGTCCGTGTGACGGAGGGCAGACCGGTTTCATTGTGACGGAGGGGAGACCGGTTTCATTGTGACAGAGGGGAGTCCGGTTTCAGTGTGACGGAGGGGAGTCCGGTTTCTCCGTGACGGAGGGGAGGCAGGTGTCCGTGTGTCGGAGGGGAGGCGGGTTTCTCCGTGGCGGATGGGAGGATGGTTTCCGTGTGATGGAGGGGAGTCTGTTGTCTGTGCCACAGAAGGGAGTCCGTTGTCCATGTGACGGAGGGGAGGCCAGTTTCTCCATGACTGAGGGGAGTCCGTTGTCCGTGTGACGGAGGGGAGTCCGGTGTCCATGTGATGGAGGGGAGGCTGGTTTCTTCGTGACGGAGGGGACTCCGGTTTCTCCGTGAGAGAGGGGAGGCGGTGTCCGTGTGACGGAGGGGAGTCCGCTGTCCGTGAGACGGAAGGGAGTCCGGTGTCCGTGTGACGGAGGGGAGTCCGGTGTCCGTGAGACGGAAGGGAGTCCAGTGTCCGTGTGACAGAGGGGATTCTGGTGTCCGTGTGACGGAGGGGAGTCTGGTGTCTGTGTGACGGAGGGGAGTCCGGTTTCCGTGTGGGGGAGGGGGGGCTGGTTTCTCCGTGACGGAGGGGAGCCTGGTTTCTCCGTGATGGAGGGGAGTCTGGTTTCCGTGTGACGGAGGGGAATCTGGAGTCTCCGTGACGGAGGGGAGGCTGGTTTCCGTGTGACGGAGGAGAGGTTGGTTTCCGTGTGGCAGAAGGGAGTCCGGTGTCCGTGTGACGTAGTGGAGGACAGTTTCTCTGTGATGGAGGGAAGGCTGGTTTCCGTTTGATGGAGCGGAGTCCGGTTTCTCCATGATGGAGTGGTGTCCAGTTTCTCTGTGACGGAGGGGAGGCAGGTGTCTGTGTGACGGAGGGTTGTCCGGTGTCCTTGTGATGGAGGGGAGGCTGGTTTCTCCGTGACAGAGGGGAGTCCGTTGTCCGTGTGACGGAGGGGAGTCCGGTGTCCATGTGATGGAGGGGAGGGTGGTTTCTTCGTGACGTAGGGGACTCCGGTTTCTCCGTGAGGGAGGGGAGGCGCTGTCCGTGTGACGGAGGGGAGTCCGCTGTCCGTGAGACGGACGGGAGGCTGGTTTCTCCGTGACGGAGGGGAGTCCGGTTTCTCCGTGACGGAGGGGAGGCTGGTGTCTGGGTGACCGAGGGGAGTCCGGTGTCCGTGTGACGGAGGGGAGGCTGGTGTCCGGGTGACCGAGGGGAGTCCGGTGTCCGTGTGACGGAGGGGAGGCTGGTTTCGCCGTGACGGAGGGGAGGCTGGTGTCCGGGTGACCGAGGGGAGTCCGGTGTCCGTGTGACGGAGGGGAGGCTGGTTTCTCCGTGACGAAGGGGAGGCTGGTTTCCGTGTGACGGAGGGGAGTCCGGTGTCCGTGTGACAGATCGGAGTCCGGTGTCCGTGTGACGGAGGGGACTCTGGTTTCTCCGTTACGGAGGCGAGTCCGGTGTCCGTGTGACGGAGGGGAGTCTGGTGTCTGTGTGACGGAGGGGAGTCCGGTGTCCGTGTGACGGAGGGGAGTCCGGTGTCCGTGTGACGGAGGGGAGTCCGGTGTCCATGTGACGGAAGGGAGTCCGGTGTCCGTGTGATGGAGGGGAGTCTGGTGTCCGTGTGACGGAGGGTAGTCCGGTGTCCGTGTGACGGAAGGGAGTCCGGTGTCCATGTGACAGAAGGGAGTCCGGTGCCCGTGTGACGGAGGGGAGTCTGGTTTCTCCGTGACGGAGGGGAGGCTGGTTTCCGTGTGACAGAAGGGAGTCCGGTGTCCGTGTGACGTAGTGGAGGCCAGTTTCTCTGTGATGGAGGGGAGGGCTGGTTTCCGTTTGATGGAGCGGAGTACGGTTTCTCCATGATGGAGTGGTGTCCAGTTTCTCTGTGATGGAGGGGAGGCAGGTGTCTGTGTGACGGAGGGTTGTCCGGTGTCCTTATGATGGAGGGGAGGCTGGTTTCTCCGTGACAGAGGGGAGTCTGGTTTCCATGTGACGGAGGGGAGTTCGACGTCCGTGTGACGGAGGGGAGGCTTGTTTCCGTGAGACAGAGGGGATGCTGGTTTCTCCATGACGGAGGGAACGCAGGTGTCTGTGTGACGGGAGGGTTGTCCGGTGTCCGTGTGACGTAGGGGAGGCTGATTTCTCCGTGACGGAGGGGAGGATGGTTTCCGTGTGACGGAGGGGAGTCCGGTTTCCATGTGATCTAGGGGACTCCGGTTTGTCCGTGAGGGAGGGGAGGCAGTGTCCGAGTGACGGAGGGGAGTCCGCTGTCCGTGAGATGGAGGGGAGGCTGGTTTCTCCGTGACGGAGGGGAGTCCGGTTTCTCCGTGACGAGGGGAGTCCGGTGTCCGTGTGACGGAGGGGAGTCTGGTGTCTCCGTGACGGAGGGGAGCTGGTGTCCGGGTGACCGAGGGGAGTCCGGTGTCCGTGTGTGACAGATCGGAGTCCGGTGTCCGTGTGACGGAGGGGAGTCTGGTTTCTCCGTTACGGAGGCGAGTCCGGTGTCCGTGTGACGGAGGGGAGTCTGGTGTCTGTGTGACGGAGGGGAGTCCGGTGTCCGTGTGACGGAGGGGAGTCCGGTGTCCGTGTGACGGAGGGGAGTCCGGTGTCCATGTGACGGAAGGGAGTCCGGTGTCCGTGTGATGGAGGGGAGTCTGGTGTCCGTGTGACGGAGGGTAGTCCGGTGTCCGTGTGACGGAAGGGAGTCCGGGTGTCCATGTGACAGAAGGGAGTCCGGTGCCCGTGTGACGGAGGGGAGTCTGGTGTCTCCGTGACGGAGGGGAGGCTGGTTTCCGTGTGACAGAAGGGAGTCCGGTGTCCGTGTGACGTAGTGGAGGCCAGTTTCTCTGTGATGGAGGGAGGGCTGGTTTCCGTTTGATGGAGCGGAGTACGGTTTCTCCATGATGGAGTGGTGTCCAGTTTCTCTGTGATGGAGGGGAGGCAGGTGTCTGTGTGACGGAGGGTTGTCCGGTGTCCTTATGATGGAGGGGAGGCTGGTTTCTCCGTGACAGAGGGGAGTCTGGTTTCCATGTGACGGAGGGGAGTTCGACGTCCGTGTGACGGAGGGGAGGCTGGTTTCCGTGAGACAGAGGGGATGCTGGTTTCTCCATGACGGAGGGAACGCAGGTGTCTGTGTGACGGAGGGTTGTCCGGTGTCCGTGTGACGTAGGGGAGGCTGATTTCTCCGTGACGGAGGGGAGGATGGTTTCCGTGTGACGGAGGGGAGTCCGGTTTCCATGTGATCTAGGGGAGGCTGGTTCTTTGTGACGGAGGGGACTCCGGTTTGTCCGTGAGGGAGGGGAGGCAGTGTCCGTGTGACGGAGGGGAGTCCGCTGTCCGTGAGATGGAGGGGAGGCTGGTTTCTCCGTGACGGAGGGGGAGTCCGGTTTCTCCGTGACCGAGGGGAGTCCGGTGTCCGTGTGACGGAGGGGAGTCTGGGTGTCTCCGTGGCGGAGGGGAGGCTGGTTTCCGTGTGACGGAGGGGAGTCCGGTTTCCGTTGTGACGGAGGGGAGTCCGGTGTCCGTGTGACGGAGGGGAGTCTGGTTTCCGTGTGGCAGAAGGGAGTCCGGTGTTCGTGTGTCGGAGGGGAGGCTGGTTTCTCCGTGACGGAGGGGAGTCCGGTGTCCGTGTGACGGAAGGGAGTCCGGTGTCTGTGTGACAGAAGGGAGTCCGGTGTCCGTGTGACGGAGGGGAGTCCGGTGTCCGTTGTGACGGAGGGGAGTTCGGTGTCCGTGTGATGGAGGGGAGTCTGGTGTCTCGTGACGGAGGGGAGGCTGGTTTCCGTGTGACGGAAGGGAGTCCGGTGTCTGTGTGACAGTAGGGAGTCCGGTGTCCGTGTGACAGAGGGGAGTCCGGTGTCCGTGTGACGGAGGGGGAGTCGGTGTCCATGTGACGGAGGGGAGTCCGGTGTCCGTGTGACGGAGGGGAGTCTGGTGTCTCTGTGACGGAGGGGAGGCTGGTTTCCGTGTGGCAGAAGGGAGTCCGGTGTCCGTGTGTCGGAGGGGAGGCTGGTTTCTCCATGACGGAGGGGAGTCCGGTGTCCGTGTGATGGAGGGGAGTCCGGTGTCTGTGTGATGGAAGGGAGTCCAGTGTCCGTGTGACGGAGGGGAGGCTGGTTTCTCCGTGACGGAGGCAAGGCTGGTTTCTGTGTGACGGAGGGGAGTCTGGTGTCTCCGTGACGGAGGGGAGGCTGGTTTCCGTGTGACGGAGGGGAGTCCGGTTTCCGTGTGACAGAGGGGAGTCCGGTGTCCGTGTGACGGAGGGCAGACCCGGTTTCATTGTGACGGAGGGGGAGACCGGTTTCATTGTGACAGAGGGGAGTCCGGTTTCAGTGTGACGGAGGGGGAGTCCGGTTTCTCCGTGACGGAGGGGAGGCAGGTGTCCGTGTGTCGGAGGGGGAGGCGGGTTTCTCCGTGGCGGATGGGAGGATGGTTTCCGTGTGATGGAGGGGAGTCTGTTGTCTGTGCCACAGAAGGGAGTCCGTTGTCCATGTGACGGAGGGGAGGCCAGTTTCTCCATGACTGAGGGGAGTCCGTTGTCCGTGTGACGGAGGGGAGTCCGGTGTCCATGTGATGGAGGGGAGGCTGGTTTCTTCGTGACGGAGGGGACTCCGGTTTCTCCGTGAGAGAGGGGAGGCGGTGTCCGTGTGACGGAGGGGAGTCCGCTGTCCGTGAGACGGAAGGGAGTCCGGTGTCCGTGTGACGGAGGGGAGTCCGGTGTCCGTTGAGACGGAAGGGAGTCCAGTGTCCGTGTGACAGAGGGGATTCTGGTGTCCGTGTGACGGAGGGGAGTCTGGTGTCTGTGTGACGGAGGGGAGTCCGGTTTCCGTGTGGGGGAGGGGGGGCTGGTTTCTCCGTGACGGAGGGGAGCCTGGTTTCTCCGTGATGGAGGGGAGTCTGGTTTCGTGTGACGGAGGGGAATCTGGAGTCTCCGTGACGGAGGGGAGGCTGGTTTCCGTGTGACGGAGGAGAGGTTGGTTTCCGTGTGGCAGAAGGGAGTCCGGTGTCCGTGTGACGTAGTGGAGGACAGTTTCTCTGTGATGGAGGGAAGGCTGGTTTCCGTTTGATGGAGCGGAGTCCGGTTTCTCCATGATGGAGTGGTGTCCAGTTTCTCTGTGACGGAGGGGAGGCAGTGTGTCTGTGTGACGGAGGGTTGTCCGGTGTCCTTGTGATGGAGGGGAGGCTGGTTTCTCCGTGACAGAGGGGAGTCCGTTGTCCGTGTGACGGAGGGGAGTCCGGTGTCCATGTGATGGAGGGGAGGGTGGTTTCTTCGTGACGTAGGGGACTCCGGTTTCTCCGTGAGGGAGGGGAGGCGCTGTCCGTGTGACGGAGGGGAGTCCGCTGTCCGTGAGACGGACGGGAGGCTGGTTTCGTCTCCGTGACGGAGGGGAGTCCGGTTTCTCCGTGACGGAGGGGAGGCTGGTGTCTGGGTGACCCGAGGGGAGTCCGGTGTCCCGTGTGACGGGAGGGGAGGCTGGTGTCCGGTGTGACCGAGGGGAGTCCGGTGTCCGTGTGACGGAGGGGGAGGCTGGTTTCGCCGTGACGGAGGGGAGGCTGGTGTCCGGGTGACCGAGGGGAGTCCGGTGTCCGTGTGACGGAGGGAGGCTGGTTTCTCCGTGACGAAGGGGAGGCTGGTTTCCGTGTGACGGAGGGGAGTCCGGTGTCCGTGTGACAGATCGGAGTCCGGTGTCCGTGTGACGGAGGGGACTCTGGTTTCTCCGTTACGGAGGCGAGTCCGGTGTCCGTGTGACGGAAGGGGAGTCTGGTGTCTGTGTGACGGAGGGGAGTCCGGTGTCCGTGTGACGGAGGGGAGTCCGGGTGTCCGTGTGACGGAGGGGGAGTCCGGTGTCCAATGTGACGGAATGGGAGTCCGGTGGTCCGTGTGATGGAGGGGAGTCTGGTGTCCGTGTGACTGGAGGGTAGTCCGGTGTCGCTGTGGACGGAAGGGAGTCCGGTGTCCATGTGACAGAAGGGAGTCCGGTGCCCGTGTGACGGAGGGGAGTCTGGTTTCTCCGTGACGGAGGGGAGGCTGGTTTCCGTGTGACAGAAGGGAGTCCGGTGTCCGTGTGACGTAGTGGAGGCCAGTTTCTCTGTGATGGAGGGAGGGCTGGGTTTCCGTTTGATGGAGCGGAGTACGGGTTTCTCCATGATGGAGGTGGTGTCCAGTTTCTCTGTGATGGAGGGGGAGGCAGGTGTCTGTGTGACGGAGGGTTGTCCGGTGTCCTTATGATGGAGGGGAGGCTGGTTTCTCCGTGACAGAGGGGAGTCTGGTTTTCCATGTGACGGAGGGGAGTTCGACGTCCGTGTGACGGAGGGGAGGCTTGTTTCCGTGAGACAGAGGGGATGCTGGTTTCTCCATGACGGAGGGAACGCAGGTGTCTGTGTGACGGAGGGTTGTCCGGTGTCCGTGTGACGTAGGGGAGGCTGATTTCTCCGTGACGGAGGGGAGGATGGTTTCCGTGTGACGGAGGGGAGTCCGGTTTCCATGTGATCTAGGGGAGGCTGGTTTCTTTGTGACGGAGGGGACTCCGGTTTGTCCGTGAGGGAGGGGAGGCAGTGTCCGAGTGACGGAGGGGAGTCCGCTGTCCGTGAGATGGAGGGGAGGCTGGTTTCTCCGTGACGGAGGGGAGTCCGGTTTCTCCGTGACCGAGGGGAGTCCGGTGTCCGTGTGACGGAGGGGAGTCTGGTGTCTCCGTGACGGAGGGGAGGCTGGTGTCCGGGTGACCGAGGGGAGTCCGGTGTCCGTGTGACAGATCGGAGTCCGGTGTCCGTGTGACGGAGGGGAGTCTGGTTTCTCCGTTACGGAGGCGAGTCCGGTGTCCGTGTGACGGAGGGGAGTCTGGTGTCTGTGTGACGGAGGGGAGTCCGGTGTCCGTGTGACGGAGGGGAGTCCGGTGTCCGTGTGACGGAGGGGAGTCCGGTGTCCATGTGACGGAAGGGAGTCCGGTGTCCGTGTGATGGAGGGGAGTCTGGTGTCCGTGTGACGGAGGGTAGTCCGGTGTCCGTGTGACGGAAGGGAGTCCGGTGTCCATGTGACAGAAGGGAGTCCGGTGCCCGTGTGACGGAGGGGAGTCTGGTGTCTCCGTGACGGAGGGGAGGCTGGTTTCCGTGTGACAGAAGGGAGTCCGGTGTCCGTGTGACGTAGTGGAGGCCAGTTTCTCTGTGATGGAGGGAGGGCTGGTTTCCGTTTGATGGAGCGGAGTACGGTTTCTCCATGATGGAGTGGTGTCCAGTTTCTCTGTGATGGAGGAGGAGGCAGGTGTCTGTGTGACGGAGGGTTGTCCGGTGTCCTTATGATGGAGGGGAGGCTGGTTTCTCCGTGACAGAGGGGAGTCTGGTTTCCATGTGACGGAGGGGAGTTCGACGTCCGTGTGACGGAGGGGAGGCTGGTTTCCGTGAGACAGAGGGGATGCTGGTTTCTCCATGACGGAGGGAACGCAGGTGTCTGTGTGACGGAGGGTTGTCCGGTGTCCGTGTGACGTAGGGGAGGCTGATTTCTCCGTGACGGAGGGGAGGATGGTTTCCGTGTGACGGAGGGGAGTCCGGTTTCCATGTGATCTAGGGGAGGCTGGTTTCTTTGTGACGGAGGGGACTCCGGTTTGTCCGTGAGGGAGGGGAGGCAGTGTCCGTGTGACGGAGGGGAGTCCGCTGTCCGTGAGATGGAGGGGAGGCTGGTTTCTCCGTGACGGAGGGGAGTCCGGTTTCTCCGTGACCGAGGGGAGTCCGGTGTCCGTGTGACGGAGGGGAGTCTGGTGTCTCCGTGGCGGAGGGGAGGCTGGTTTCCGTGTGACGGAGGGGAGTCCGGTTTCCGTGTGACGGAGGGGAGTCCGGTGTCCGTGTGACGGAGGGGAGTCTGGTTTCCGTGTGGCAGAAGGGAGTCCGGTGTTCGTGTGTCGGAGGGGAGGCTGGTTTCTCCGTGACGGAGGGGAGTCCGGTGTCCGTGTGACGGAAGGGAGTCCGGTGTCTGTGTGACAGAAGGGAGTCCGGTGTCCGTGTGACGGAGGGGAGTCCGGTGTCCGTGTGACGGAGGGGAGTTCGGTGTCCGTGTGATGGAGGGGAGTCTGGTGTCTCCGTGACGGAGGGGAGGCTGGTTTCCGTGTGACGGAAGGGAGTCCGGTGTCTGTGTGACAGTAGGGAGTCCGGTGTCCGTGTGACAGAGGGGAGTCCGGTGTCCGTGTGACGGAGGGGAGTCCGGTGTCCATGTGACGGAGGGGAGTCCGGTGTCCGTGTGACGGAGGGGAGTCTGGTGTCTCCGTGACGGAGGGGAGGCTGGTTTCCGTGTGGCAGAAGGGAGTCCAGTGTCCGTGTGTCGGAGGGGAGGCTGGTTTCTCCATGACGGAGGGGAGTCCGGTGTCCGTGTGATGGAGGGGAGTCCGGTGTCTGTGTGATGGAAGGGAGTCCAGTGTCCGTGTGACGGAGGGGAGGCTGGTTTCTCCGTGACGGAGGCAAGGCTGGTTTCTGTGTGACGGAGGGGAGTCTGGTGTCTCCGTGACGGAGGGGAGGCTGGTTTCCGTGTGACGGAGGGGAGTCCGGTTTCCGTGTGACAGAGGGGAGTCCGGTGTCCGTGTGACGTAGGGGAGGCTGATTTCTCCGTGACGGAGGGGAGGATGGTTTCCGTGTGACGTAGTGGAGGCCAGTTTCTCTGTGATGGAGGGAGGGCTGGTTTCCGTTTGATGGAGCGGAGTACGGTTTCTCCATGATGGAGTGGTGTCCAGTTTCTCTGTGATGGAGGGGAGGATGGTTTCCGTGTGATGGAGGGGAGTCTGTTGTCTGTGCCACAGAAGGGAGTCCGTTGTCCATGTGACGGAGGGGAGGCCAGTTTCTCCATGACTGAGGGGAGTCCGTTGTCCGTGTGACGGAGGGGAGTCCGGTGTCCATGTGATGGAGGGGAGGCTGGTTTCTTCGTGACGGAGGGGACTCCGGTTTCTCCGTGAGAGAGGGGAGGCGGTTGTCCGTGTGACGGAGGGGAGTCCGCTGTCCGTGAGACGGAAGGGAGTCCGGTGTCCGTGTGACGGAGGGGAGTCCGGTGTCCGTGAGACGGAAGGGAGTCCGGTGTCCGTGTGTCGGAGGGGAGGCTGGTTTCTCCGTGACGGAGGGCAGACCGGTTTCATTGTGACGGAGGGGAGACCGGTTTCATTGTGACAGAGGGGAGTCCGGTTTCAGTGTGACGGAGGGGAGTCCGGTTTCTCCGTGACGGAGGGGAGGCAGGTGTCTGTGTGTCGGAGGGGAGGCGGGTTTCTCCGTGGCGGAGGGGAGGATGGTTTCCGTGTGATGGAGGGGAGTCTGTTGTCTGTGCCACAGAAGGGAGTCCGTTGTCCATGTGACGGAGGGGAGGCCAGTTTCTCCATGACTGAGGGGAGTCCGTTGTCCGTGTGACGGAGGGGAGTCCGGTGTCCATGTGATGGAGGGGAGGCTGGTTTCTTCGTGACGGAGGGGACTCCGGTTTCTCCGTGAGAGAGGGGAGGCGGTGTCCGTGTGACGGAGGGGAGTCCGCTGTCCGTGAGACGGAAGGGAGTCCGGTGTCCGTGTGACGGAGGGGAGTCCGGTGTCCGTGAGACGGAAGGGAGTCCGGTGTCCGTGTGACAGAGGGGATTCTGGTGTCCGTGTGACGGAGGGGAGTCTGGTGTCTGTGTGACGGAGGGGAGTCCGGTTTCCGTGTGGGGGAGGGGGGGCTGGTTTCTCCGTGACGGAGGGGAGCCTGGTTTCTCCGTGATGGAGGGGAGTCTGGTTTCCGTGTGACGGAGGGGAATCTGGAGTCTCCGTGACGGAGGGGAGGCTGGTTTCCGTGTGACGGAGGAGAGGTTGGTTTCCGTGTGGCAGAAGGGAGTCCGGTGTCCGTGTGACGTAGTGGAGGACAGTTTCTCTGTGATGGAGGGAAGGCTGGTTTCCGTTTGATGGAGCGGAGTCCGGTTTCTCCATGATGGAGTGGTGTCCAGTTTCTCTGTGACGGAGGGGAGGCAGGTGTCTGTGTGACGGAGGGTTGTCCGGTGTCCTTGTGATGGAGGGGAGGCTGGTTTCTCCGTGACAGAGGGGAGTCCGTTGTCCGTGTGACGGAGGGGAGTCCGGTGTCCATGTGATGGAGGGGAGGGTGGTTTCTTCGTGACGTAGGGGACTCCGGTTTCTCCGTGAGGGAGGGGAGGCGCTGTCCGTGTGACGGAGGGGAGTCCGCTGTCCGTGAGACGGACGGGAGGCTGGTTTCTCCGTGACGGAGGGGAGTCCGGTTTCTCCGTGACGGAGGGGAGGCTGGTGTCTGGGTGACCGAGGGGAGTCCGGTGTCCGTGTGACGGAGGGGAGGCTGGTGTCCGGGTGACCGAGGGGAGTCCGGTGTCCGTGTGATGGAGGGGAGGCTGGTTTCGCCGTGACGGAGGGGAGGCTGGTGTCCGGGTGACCGAGGGGAGTCCGGTGTCCGTGTGACGGAGGGGAGGCTGGTTTCTCCGTGACGAAGGGGAGGCTGGTTTCCGTGTGACGGAGGGGAGTCCGGTGTCCCGTGTGACAGATCGGAGTCCGGTGTCCGTGTGACGGAGGGGAGTCTGGTTTCTCCGTTACGGAGGCGAGTCCGGTGTCCGTGTGACGGAGGGGAGTCCGGTGTCCGTGTGACGGAGGGGAGTCCGGTGTCCGTGTGATGGAGGGGAGTCTGGTGTCCGTGTGACGGAGGGTAGTCCGGTGTCCGTGTGACGGAAGGGAGTCCGGTGTCCATGTGACAGAAGGGAGTCCGGTGCCCGTGTGACGGAGGGGAGTCTGGTGTCTCCGTGACGGAGGGGAGGCTGGTTTCCGTGTGACAGAAGGGAGTCCGGTGTCCGTGTGACGTAGTGGAGGCCAGTTTCTCTGTGATGGAGGGAGGGCTGGTTTCCGTTTGATGGAGCGGAGTACGGTTTCTCCATGATGGAGTGGTGTCCAGTTTCTCTGTGATGGAGGGGAGGCAGGTGTCTGTGTGACGGAGGGTTGTCCGGTGTCCTTATGATGGAGGGGAGGCTGGTTTCTCCGTGACAGAGGGCAGTCTGGTTTCCATGTGACGGAGGGGAGTTCGACGTCCGTGTGACGGAGGGGAGGCTGGTTTCCGTGAGACAGAGGGGATGCTGGTTTCTCCATGACGGAGGGAACGCAGGTGTCTGTGTGACGGAGGGTTGTCCGGTGTCCGTGTGACGTAGGGGAGGCTGATTTCTCCGTGACGGAGGGGAGGATGGTTTCCGTGTGACGGAGGGGAGTCCGGTTTCCATGTGATCTAGGGGAGGCTGGTTTCTTTGTGACGGAGGGGACTCCGGTTTGTCCGTGAGGGAGGGGAGGCAGTGTCCGTGTGACGGAGGGGAGTCCGCTGTCCGTGAGATGGAGGGGAGGCTGGTTTCTCCGTGACGGAGGGGAGTCCGGTTTCTCCGTGACCGAGGGGAGTCCGGTGTCCGTGTGACGGAGGGGAGTCTGGTGTCTCCGTGGCGGAGGGGAGGCTGGTTTCCGTGTGACGGAGGGGAGTCCGGTTTCCGTGTGACGGAGGGGAGTCCGGTGTCCGTGTGACGGAGGGGAGTCTGGTTTCCGTGTGGCAGAAGGGAGTCCGGTGTCCCGTGTGTCGGAGGGGAGGCTGGTTTCTCCGTGACGGAGGGGAGTCCGGTGTCCGTGTGACGGAAGGAGTCCGGTGTCTGTGTGACAGAAGGGAGTCCGGTGTCCGTGTGACGGAGGGGAGTCCGGTGTCCGTGTGACGGAGGGAGTCCGGTGTCCGTGTGATGGAGGGGAGTCTGGTGTCTCCGTGACGGAGGGGAGGCTGATTTCTCCGTGACGGAGGGGAGGATGGTTTCCGTGTGACGTAGTGGAGGCCAGTTTCTCTGTGATGGAGGGAGGGCTGGTTCCGTTTGATGGAGCGGAGTACGGTTTCTCCATGATGGAGTGGTGTCCAGTTTCTCTGTGATGGAGGGGAGGATGGTTTCCGTGTGATGGAGGGGAGTCTGTTGTCTGTGCCACAGAAGGGAGTCCGTTGTCCATGTGACGGAGGGGAGGCCAGTTTCTCCATGACTGAGGGGAGTCCGTTGTCCGTGTGACGGAGGGGAGTCCGGTGTCCATGTGACAGAAGGGAGTCCGGTGCCCGTGTGACGGAGGGGAGTCTGGTGTCTCCGTGACGGAGGGGAGGCTGGTTTCCATGTGACAGAAGGAGAGTCCGGTGCCCGTGTGACGGAGGGGAGTCTGGTGTCTCCGTGACGGAGGGGAGGCTGGTTTCCGTGTGACGGAAGGGAGTCCGGTGTCTGTGTGACAGTAGGGAGTCCGGTGTCCGTGTGACAGAGTGGAGTCCGGTGTCCGTGTGACGGAGGGGAGTCCGGTGTCCATGTGACGGAGGGGAGTCCGGTGTCCGTGTGACGGAGGGGAGTCTGGTGTCTCCGTGACGGAGGGGAGGCTGGTTTCCGTGTGGCAGAAGGGAGTCCGGTGTCCGTGTGTCGGAGGGGAGGCTGGTTTCTCCATGACGGAGGGGAGTCCGGTGTCCGTGTGATGGAGGGGAGTCCGGTGTCTGTGTGATGGAAGGGAGTCCAGTGTCCGTGTGACGGAGGGGAGGCTGGTTTCTCCGTGACGGAGGCAAGGCTGGTTTCTGTGTGACGGAGGGGAGTCTGGTGTCTCCGTGACGGAGGGGAGGCTGGTTTCCGTGTGACGGAGGGGAGTCCGGTTTCCGTGTGACAGAGGGGAGTCCGGTGTCCGTGTGACGTAGGGGAGGCTGATTTCTCCGTGACGGAGGGGAGGATGGTTTCCGTGTGACGTAGTGGAGGCCAGTTTCTCTGTGATGGAGGGAGGGCTGGTTTCCGTTTGATGGAGCGGAGTACGGTTTCTCCATGATGGAGTGGTGTCCAGTTTCTCTGTGATGGAGGGGAGGATGGTTTCCGTGTGATGGAGGGGAGTCTGTTGTCTGTGCCACAGAAGGGAGTCCGTTGTCCATGTGACGGAGGGGAGGCCAGTTTCTCCATGACTGAGGGGAGTCCGTTGTCCGTGTGACGGAGGGGAGTCCGGTGTCCATGTGATGGAGGGGAGGCTGGTTTCTTCGTGACGGAGGGGACTCCGGTTTCTCCGTGAGAGAGGGGAGGCGGTGTCCGTGTGACGGAGGGGAGTCCGCTGTCCGTGAGACGGAAGGGAGTCCGGTGTCCGTGTGACGGAGGGGAGTCCGGTGTCCGTGAGACGGAAGGGAGTCCGGTGTCCGTGTGTCGGAGGGGAGGCTGGTTTCTCCGTGACGGAGGGCAGACCGGTTTCATTGTGACGGAGGGGAGACCGGTTTCATTGTGACAGAGGGGAGTCCGGTTTCAGTGTGACGGAGGGGAGTCCGGTTTCTCCGTGACGGAGGGGAGGCAGGTGTCCGTGTGTCGGAGGGGAGGCGGGTTTCTCCGTGGCGGAGGGGAGGATGGTTTCCGTGTGATGGAGGGGAGTCTGTTGTCTGTGCCACAGAAGGGAGTCCGTTGTCCATGTGACGGAGGGGAGGCCAGTTTCTCCATGACTGAGGGGAGTCCGTTGTCCGTGTGACGGAGGGGAGTCCGGTGTCCATGTGATGGAGGGGAGGCTGGTTTCTTCGTGACGGAGGGGGACTCCGGTTTCTCCGTGAGAGAGGGGAGGCGGTGTCCGTGTGACGGAGGGGAGTCCGCTGTCCGTGAGACGGAAGGGAGTCGGTGTCCGTGTGACGGAGGGGAGTCCGGTGTCCGTGAGACGGAAGGGAGTCCGGTGTCCGTGTGACAGAGGGGATTCTGGTGTCCGTGTGACGGAGGGGAGTCTGGTGTCTGTGTGACGGAGGGGAGTCCGGTTTCCGTGTGGGGGAGGGGGGGCTGGTTTCTCCGTGACGGAGGGGAGCCTGGTTTCTCCGTGATGGAGGGGAGTCTGGTTTCCGTGTGACGGAGGGGAATCTGGAGTCTCCGTGACGGAGGGGAGGCTGGTTTCCGTGTGACGGAGAGAGGTTGGTTTCCGTGTGGCAGAAGGGAGTCCGGTGTCCGTGTGACGTAGTGGAGGACAGTTTCTCTGTGATGGAGGGAAGGCTGGTTTCCGTTTGATGGAGCGGAGTCCGGTTTCTCCATGATGGAGTGGTGTCCAGTTCTCTGTGACGGAGGGGAGGCAGGTGTCTGTGTGACGGAGGGTTGTCCGGTGTCCTTGTGATGGAGGGGAGGCTGGTTTCTCCGTGACAGAGGGGAGTCCGTTGTCCGTGTGACGGAGGGGAGTCCGGTGTCCATGTGATGGAGGGGAGGGTGGTTTCTTCGTGACGTAGGGGACTCCGGTTTCTCCGTGAGGGAGGGGAGGCGCTGTCCGTGTGACGGAGGGGAGTCCGCTGTCCGTGAGACGGACGGGAGGCTGGTTTCTCCGTGACGGAGGGGAGTCCGGTTTCTCCGTGACGGAGGGGAGGCTGGTGTCTGGGTGACCGAGGGGAGTCCGGTGTCCGTGAGACGGAAGGGAGTCCGGTGTCCGTGTGTCGGAGGGGAGGCTGGTTTCTCCGTGACGGAGGGCAGACCGGTTTCATTGTGACGGAGGGGAGACCGGTTTCATTGTGACAGAGAGTCCGGTTTCAGTGTGACGGAGGGGAGTCCGGTTTCTCCGTGACGGAGGGGAGTCCGGTGTCCGTGTGACGGAAGGGAGTCCGGTGTCTGTGTGACAGAAGGGAGTCCGGTGTCCGTGTGACGGAGGGGAGTCCGGTGTCCGTGTGACGGAGGGGAGTTCGGTGTCCGTGTGATGGAGGGGAGTCTGGTGTCTCCGTGACGGAGGGGAGGCTGGTTTCCGTGTGACGGAAGGGAGTCCGGTGTCTGTGTGACAGTAGGGAGTCCGGTGTCCGTGTGACAGAGGGGAGTCCGGTGTCCGTGTGACGGAGGGGAGTCCGGTGTCCATGTGACGGAGGGGAGTCCGGTGTCCGTGTGACGGAGGGGAGTCTGGTGTCTCCGTGACGGAGGGGAGGCTGGTTTCCGTGTGGCAGAAGGGAGTCCGGTGTCCGTGTGTCGGAGGGGAGGCTGGTTTCTCCATGACGGAGGGGGAGTCCGGTGTCCGTGTGATGGAGGGGAGTCCGGTGTCTGTGTGATGGAAGGGAGTCCAGTGTCCGTGTGACGGAGGGGAGGCTGGTTTCTCCGTGACGGAGGCAAGGCTGGTTTCTGTGTGACGGAGGGGAGTCTGGTGTCTCCGTGACGGAGGGGAGGCTGGTTTCCGTGTGACGGAGGGGAGTCCGGTTTCCGTGTGACAGAGGGGAGTCCGGTGTCCGTGTGACGTAGGGGAGGCTGATTTCTCCGTGACGGAGGGGAGGATGGTTTCCGTGTGACGTAGTGGAGGCCAGTTTCTCTGTGATGGAGGGAGGGCTGGTTTCCGTTTGATGGAGCGGAGTACGGTTTCTCCATGATGGAGTGGTGTCCAGTTTCTCTGTGATGGAGGGGAGGCTGGTTTCCGTGTGACGGAGGGGAGTCCGCTGTCCGTGAGACGGAAGGGAGTCCGGTGTCCGTGTGACGGAGGGGAGTCCGGTGTCCGTGAGACGGAAGGGAGTCCGGTGTCCGTGTGTCGGAGGGGAGGCTGGTTTCTCCGTGACGGAGGGCAGACCGGTTTCATTGTGACGGAGGGGAGACCGGTTTCATTGTGACAGAGGGGAGTCCGGTTTCAGTGTGACGGAGGGGAGTCCGGTTTCTCCGTGACGGAGGGGAGGCAGGTGTCCGTGTGTCGGAGGGGAGGCGGGTTTCTCCGTGGCGGAGGGGAGGATGGTTTCCGTGTGATGGAGGGGAGTCTGTTGTCTGTGCCACAGAAGGGAGTCCGTTGTCCATGTGACGGAGGGGAGGCCAGTTTCTCCATGACTGAGGGGAGTCCGTTGTCCGTGTGACGGAGGGGAGTCCGGTGTCCATGTGATGGAGGGGAGGCTGGTTTCTTCGTGACGGAGGGGACTCCGGTTTCTCCGTGAGAGAGGGGAGGCGGTGTCCGTGTGACGGAGGGGAGTCCGCTGTCCGTGAGACGGAAGGGAGTCCGGTGTCCGTGTGACGGAGGGGAGTCCGGTGTCCGTGAGACGGAAGGGAGTCCGGTGTCCGTGTGACAGAGGGGATTCTGGTGTCCGTGTGACGGAGGGGAGGCGCTGTCCGTGTGACGGAGGGGAGTCCGCTGTCCGTGAGACGGACGGGAGGCTGGTTTCTCCGTGACGGAGGGGAGTCCGGTTTCTCCGTGACGGAGGGGAGGCTGGTGTCTGGGTGACCGAGGGGAGTCCGGTGTCCGTGTGACGGAGGGGAGGCTGGTGTCCGGGTGACCGAGGGGAGTCCGGTGTCCGTGTGATGGAGGGGAGGCTGGTATCGCCGTGACGGAGGGGAGGCTGGTGTCCGGGTGACCGAGGGGAGTCCGGTGTCCGTGTGACGGAGGGGAGGCTGGTTTCGCCGTGACGGAGGGGAGGCTGGTGTCCGGGTGACCGAGGGGAGTCCGGTGTCCGTGTGACGGAGGGGAGGCTGGTTTCTCCGTGACGAAGGGGAGGCTGGTTTCCGTGTGACGGAGGGGAGTCCGGTGTCCGTGTGACAGATCGGAGTCCGGTGTCCGTGTGACGGAGGGGAGTCTGGTTTCTCCGTTACGGAGGCGAGTCCGGTGTCCGTGTGACGGAGGGGAGTCCGGTGTCCGTGTGACGGAGGGGAGTCCGGTGTCCGTGTGATGGAGGGGAGTCTGGTGTCCGTGTGACGGAGGGTAGTCCGGTGTCCGTGTGACGGAAGGGAGTCCGGTGTCCATGTGACAGAAGGGAGTCCGGTGCCCGTGTGACGGAGGGGAGTCTGGTGTCTCCGTGACGGAGGGGAGGCTGGTTTCCGTGTGACAGAAGGGAGTCCGGTGTCCGTGTGACGTAGTGGAGGCCAGTTTCTCTGTGATGGAGGGAGGGCTGGTTTCCGTTTGATGGAGCGGAGTACGGTTTCTCCATGATGGAGTGGTGTCCAGTTTCTCTGTGATGGAGGGGAGGCAGGTGTCTGTGTGACGGAGGGTTGTCCGGTGTCCTTATGATGGAGGGGAGGCTGTTTCTCCGTGACAGAGGGGAGTCTGGTTTCCATGTGACGGAGGGGAGTTCGACGTCCGTGTGACGGAGGGGAGGCTGGTTTCCGTGAGACAGAGGGGATGCTGGTTTCTCCATGACGGAGGGAACGCAGGTGTCTGTGTGACGGAGGGTTGTCCGGTGTCCGTGTGACGTAGGGGAGGCTGATTTCTCCGTGACGGAGGGGAGGATGGTTTCCGTGTGACGGAGGGGAGTCCGGTTTCCATGTGATCTAGGGGAGGCTGGTTTCTTTGTGACGGAGGGGACTCCGGTTTGTCCGTGAGGGAGGGGAGGCAGTGTCCGTGTGACGGAGGGGAGTCCGCTGTCCGTGAGATGGAGGGGAGGCTGGTTTCTCCGTGACGGAGGGGAGTCCGGTTTCTCCGTGACCGAGGGGAGTCCGGTGTCCGTGTGACGGAGGGGAGTCTGGTGTCTCCGTGGCGGAGGGGAGGCTGGTTTCCGTGTGACGGAGGGGAGTCCGGTTTCCGTGTGACGGAGGGGAGTCGGTGTCCGTGTGACGGAGGGGAGTCTGGTTTCCGTGTGGCAGAAGGGAGTCCGGTGTCCGTGTGTCGGAGGGGAGGCTGGTTTCTCCGTGACGGAGGGGAGTCCGGTGTCCGTGTGACGGAAGGGAGTCCGGTGTCTGTGTGACAGAAGGGAGTCCGGTGTCCGTGTGACGGAGGGGAGTCCGGTGTCCGTGTGACGGAGGGGAGTCCGGTGTCCGTGTGATGGAGGGGAGTCTGGTGTCTCCGTGACGGAGGGGAGGCTGGTTTCCGTGTGACGGAAGGGAGTCCGGTGTCTGTGTGACAGAAGGGAGTCCGGTGTCCGTGTGACAGAGGGGAGTCCGGTGTCCGTGTGACGGAGGGGAGTCCGGTGTCCATGTGACGGAGGGGAGTCCGGTGTCCGTGTGATGGACTGGAGTCTGGTGTCTCCGTGACGGAGGGGAGGCTGGTTTCCGTGTGACGGGAGGGAGTCCGGTGTCCGTGTGACGGAGGGGAGTCCGGTGTCCGTGTGACGGAGGGGAGTCCGGTGTCCGTGTGATGGAGGGGAGTCCGGTGTCCCGTGTGACGGAGGGGAGTCCGGTGTCCATGTGATGGAGGGGAGTCCGGTGTCTCCGTGACGGAGGGGAGTCTGGTTTCCGTGTGGGAGGGGAGTCCGGTGTCCGTGTGACGGAGGGGAGTCCGGTGTCCGTGTGACGGAAGGGTGTCCGGTGTCCATGTGACGGAGGGGAGGCTGGTTTCTCCGTGACGGAGGGGAGGCTGGTTTCCGTGTGACGGAAGGGAGTCCGGTGTCCGTGTGACGGAGGGGAGGCTGGTTTCTCTGTGACGGAGGGGAGGCTGGTTTCTCCGTGAGGGAGGGGAGGCGGTGTCCGTGAGACGGACGGGAGTCCGGTGTCCGTGTGATGGACTGGAGTCCGGTTTCCGTGTGGGGGGAGGGGAGGCTGGTTTCTCCGTGACGGAGGGGAGTCTGGTTTCCGTGTGACGGAGGGGATTCTGGTGTCTCCGTGACGGAGGGGAGGCTGGTTTCCGTGTGGCAGAAGGGAGTCCGGTGTCCGTGTGACGGAGGGGAGACCGGTTTCAGTGTGACAGAGGGGAGGCTGGTTTCTCCGTGACGGAGGGGAGGCTGGTTTCTCCGTGAGGGAGGGGAGGCGGTGTCCGTGTGACAGAGGGGAGTCCGCTGTCCGTGAGACGGACGGGAGGCTGGTTTCCGTGTGACGGAGGGGAGTCTGGTGTCTCTGTGACGGAGGGGAGACCGGTTTCAGTGTGACAGAGGGGAGACCGGTTTCAGTGTGACAGAGGGGACTCCGGTGTCCGTGTGACGGAGTGGAGTCCAGTTTCTCCGTGACGGAGGGGAGGCCAGTTTCTCCGTGATGGAGGGGAGGCCAGTTTCTCCGTGACGGAGGGGAGGCAGGTGTCCGTGTGACGGAGGGGAGTCCCGTGTCCGTGTGACGGAGGGGAGTCCCGTGTCCGTGTGACGGAGTGGAGGCTGGTTTCTCCGTGACGGAGGGGAGTCCGGTTTCCGTGTGACGGAGGGGAGGCTGGTTTCTCCGTGACGGAGGGGAGGCTGGTTTCTCCGTGATGGAGGGGAGGCTGGTTTCCGTGTGATAGAGGGGAGTTTGGTGTCCGTGTGACGGAGGGGAGTCTGGTATCTCCGAAACGGAGGGGAGGCTGGTTTCCGTGTGACGGAGGGGAGTCCGGTTTCCGTGTGACAGAGGGGAGTCCGGTGTCCGTGTGACGGAGGGCAGTCCGGTTTTATTGTGACGGAGGGGAGACCGGTTTCATTGTGACGGAGGGGAGTCCGGTTTCAGTGTGACGGAGGGGAGTCCGGTTTCTCCGTGACGGAGGGGAGTCCGGTTTCTGTGTGACAGAGGGGTCAGGTGTCGGTGTGACGGAGGGTAGTCCAGTTTCTCCGTGACGGAGGGGAGTCCGGTGTCCGTGTGACGGAAGGGAGTCCGGTGTCTGTGTGACGGAAGGGAGTCCGGTGTCCGTGTGACGGAGGGGTGTCCGGTGTCCTTATGATGGAGGGGAGGCTCGTTTCTCCGTGACAGAGGGGAGTCTGGTTTCCGTGTGACGGAGGGGAGTTCGGCGTCCGTGTGACGGAGGGGAGTCCGGTGTCCGTGAGACAGAGGGGATGCTGGTTTCTCCATGACGGAGGGAAGGCAGGTGTCTGTGTGACGGAGGTTTGTCCGGTGTCCGTGTGACGTAGGGGAGGCTGATTTCTCCGTGATGGAGGGAAGGATGGTTTCCATGTGACAGAGGGGAGGCTGGTTTCTTCGTGACGGAGGGGACTCCGGATTGTCCGTGAGGGAGGGGAGGCGGTGTCCGTGTGATGGAGGGGAGTCCGCTGTCCGTGAGATGGAGAGGAGGCTGGTTTCTCCGTGACGGAGGGGAGTCCGGTGTCCGTGTGACGGACGGGAGTCTGGTGTCTCCGTGGCGGAGGGGAGGCTGGTTTCCGTGTGACGGAGGGGAGTCCGGTTTCCGTGTGACGGAGGGGAGTCCGGTGTCCGTGTGACGGAGGGGAGTCCGGTGTCCATGTGACGGAAGGGAGTCCGGTGTCCGTGTGATGGAGGGGAGTCTGCTGTCTCCGTGACGGAGGGGAAGCTGGTTTCCGTGTGGCAGAAGGGAGTCCGGTGTCCGTGTGTCGGAGGGGAGGCTGGTTTCTCCGTGACGGAGGGGAGTCCGGTGTCCGTGTGACGGAAGGGAGTCCGGTGTCTGTGTGACGGAAGGGAGTCCGGTGTCCGTGTGACGGAGGGGAGGCTGGTTTCTCCGTTACGGAGGGGAGGCTGGTTTCTCCGTGATGGAGGGGAGGCTGGTTTCCGTGTGACGGAGGGGAGTTTGGTGTCTCTGTGACGGAGGGGAGGCTGGTTTCCGTGTGACGGAGGGGAGTCCAGTTTCCTTGTGACAGAGGGGAGTCCGGTGTCCGTGTGACGGAGGGCAGTCCGGTTTCATTGTGACGGAGGGGAGACCGGTTTCATTGTGACGGAGGGGAGTCCGGTTTCAGTGTGACGGAGGGGTCAGGTGTCGGTGTGACGGAGGGGAGTCCAGTTTCTCTGTGACAGAGGGGAGGCAGGTGTCCGTGTGTCGGAGGGGAGTCCGGTGTCCATGTGACGGAGGGGAGTCTGGTGTCTGTGTGACGGAGGGTAGTCCGGTGTCCGTGTGACGGATGGGAGTCCGGTGTCCATGTGACGGAAGGGAGTCCGGTGTCCGTGTGATGGAGGGGAGTCTGGTGTCTCGGTGACGGAGGGGAGGCTGGTTTCCGTGTGACAGAAGGGAGTCCGGTGTCCGTGTGACGTAGTGGAGGCCAGTTTCTCTGTGATGGAGGGAGGGCAGGTTTCCGTTTGATGGAGCAGAGTCCGGTTTCTCCATGATGGAGGGGTGTCCGGTTTCTCTGTGACGGAGGGGAGGCAGGTGTCTGTGTGATGGAGGGTTGTCCGGTGTCCTTGTGATGGAGGGGAGGCTGGTTTCTCCGTGACAGAGGGGAGTCTGGTTTCCGTGTGACGGAGGGGAGTTCGGTGTCCCTGTGACGGAGGGGAGGCTGGTTTCCGTGTGACGGAGTGGAGGCCGGTTTCTCCGTGATGGAGGGGAGTCCGGTGTCCGTGTGACGGACGGGAGGCTGGTTTCTCCGTGATGGATGGGAGGCTGGCTTCCGTGTGACGGAGGGGAGTCTGGTGTCTCCGTGGCGGAGGGGAGGCTGGTTTCCGTGTGACGGAGGGGAGTCCGGTTTCCGTGTGACGGAGGGGAGTCCGGTGTCCGTGTGACGGAGGGGAGTCCGGTGTCCGAGTGACGGAGGGGAGTCCGGTGTCCTTGTGACGGAGGGGAGTCGGGTGTCCATGTGACGGAAGGGAGTCCGGTGTCCGTGTGATGGACTGGAGTCTGGTGTCTCCGTGACGGAGGGGAGGCTGGTTTCCGTGTGACGGAAGGGAGTCCGGTGTCTGTGTGACAGAAGGGAGTCCGGTGTCCGTGTGACGGAGGGGAGTCCGGTGTCCGTGTGACGGAGGGGAGTCCGGTGTCCGTGTGATGGAGGGGAGTCCGGTGTCCGTGTGACGGAGGGGAGTCCGGTGTCCGTGTGATGGAGGGGAGTCCGGTGTCTCCGTGACGGAGGGGAGTCTGGTTTCCGTGTGGGAGGGGAGTCCGGTGTCCGTGTGACGGAGGGGAGTCCGGTGTCCGTGTGACGGAAGGGTGTCCGGTGTCCATGTGACGGAGGGGAGGCTGGTTTCTCCGTGACGGAGGGGAGGCTGGTTTCCGTGTGACGGAAGGGAGTCCGGTGTCCGTGTGACGGAGGGGAGGCTGGTTTCTCCGTGACGGAGGGGAGGCTGGTTTCTCCGTGAGGGAGGGGAGGCGGTGTCCGTGAGACGGACGGGAGTCCGGTGTCCGTGTGATGGACTGGAGTCCGGTTTCCGTGTGGGGGAGGGGAGGCTGGTTTCTCCGTGACGGAGGGGAGTCTGGTTTCCGTGTGACGGAGGGGATTCTGGTGTCTCCGTGACGGAGGGGAGGCTGGTTTCCGTGTGGCAGAAGGGAGTCCGGTGTCCGTGTGACGGAGGGGAGTCCGGTGTCCGTAAGACGGACGGGAGGCTGGTTTCTCCGTGACGGAGGGGAGGCTGGTTTCTCCGTGAGGGAGGGGAGGCGGTGTCCGTGTGACAGAGGGGAGTCTGCTGTCCGTGAGACGGACGGGAGGCTGGTTTCCGTGTGACGGAGGGGAGTCTGGTGTCTCTGTGACGGAGGGGAGACCGGTTTCAGTGTGACAGAGGGGAGACCGGTTTCAGTGTGACAGAGGGGAGTCCGGTGTCCGTGTGACGGAGTGGAGTCCAGTTTCTCCGTGACGGAGGGGAGGCCAGTTTCTCCGTGACGGAGGGGAGGCCAGTTTCTCCGTGAAGGAGGGGAGGCAGGTGTCCGTGTGACGGAGGGGAGTCCCGTGTCCGTGTGACGGAGGGGAGTCCCGTGTCCGTGTGACGGAGTGGAGGCTGGTTTCTCCGTGACGGAGGGGAGTCCGGTTTCCGTGTGACGGAGGGGAGGCTGGTTTCTCCGTGACGGAGGGGAGGCTGGTTTCTCCGTGACGGAGGGGAGTCTGGTTTCCGTGTGACGGAGGGGATTCTGGTGTCTCCGTGACGGAGGGGAGGCTGGTTTCCGTGTGGCAGAAGGGAGTCCGGTGTCCGTGTGACGGAAGGGAGTCCGGTGTCTGTGTGACGGAAGGGAGTCCGGTGTCCGTGTGACGGAGGGGAGGCTGGTTTCTCCGTTACGGAGGGGAGGCTGGTTTCTCCGTGATGGAGGGGAGGCTGGTTTCCGTGTGACGGAGGGGAGTTTGGTGTCTCTGTGACGGAGGGGAGGCTGGTTTCCGTGTGACGGAGGGGAGTCCAGTTTCCTTGTGACAGAGGGGAGTCCGGTGTCCGTGTGACGGAGGGCAGTCCGGTTTCATTGTGACGGAGGGGAGACCGGTTTCATTGTGACGGAGGGGAGTCCGGTTTCAGTGTGACGGAGGGGTCAGGTGTCGGTGTGACGGAGGGGAGTCCAGTTTCTCTGTGACAGAGGGGAGGCAGGTGTCCGTGTGTCGGAGGGGAGTCCGGTGTCCATGTGACGGAGGGGAGTCTGGTGTCTGTGTGACGGAGGGTAGTCCGGTGTCCGTGTGACGGATGGGAGTCCGGTGTCCATGTGACGGAAGGGAGTCCGGTGTCCGTGTGATGGAGGGGAGTCTGGTGTCTCGGTGACGGAGGGGAGGCTGGTTTCCGTGTGACAGAAGGGAGTCCGGTGTCCGTGTGACGTAGTGGAGGCCAGTTTCTCTGTGATGGAGGGAGGGCAGGTTTCCGTTTGATGGAGCAGAGTCCGGTTTCTCCATGATGGAGGGGTGTCCGGTTTCTCTGTGACGGAGGGGAGGCAGGTGTCTGTGTGATGGAGGGTTGTCCGGTGTCCTTGTGATGGAGGGGAGGCTGGTTTCTCCGTGACAGAGGGGAGTCTGGTTTCCGTGTGACGGAGGGGAGTTCGGTGTCCCTGTGACGGAGGGGAGGCTGGTTTCCGTGTGACGGAGTGGAGGCCGGTTTCTCCGTGATGGAGGGGAGTCCGGTGTCCGTGTGACGGACGGGAGGCTGGTTTCTCCGTGATGGATGGGAGGCTGGCTTCCGTGTGACGGAGGGGAGTCTGGTGTCTCCGTGGCGGAGGGGAGGCTGGGTTTCCGTGTGACGGAGGGGAGTCCGGTTTCCGTGTGACGGAGGGGAGTCGGTGTCCGTGTGACGGAGGGGAGTCCGGTGTCCGAGTGACGGAGGGAGTCCGGTGTCCTTGTGACGGAGGGGAGTCGGGTGTCCATGTGACGGAAGGGAGTCCGGTGTCCGTGTGATGGACTGGAGTCTGGTGTCTCCGTGACGGAGGGGAGGCTGGTTTCCGTGTGACGGAAGGGAGTCCGGTGTCTGTGTGACAGAAGGAGTCCGGTGTCCGTGTGACGGAGGGGGAGTCCGGTGTCCCGTGTGACGGAGGGGAGTCCGGTGTCCGTGTGATGGAGGGGAGTCCGGTGTCCGTGTGACGGAGGGGAGTCCGGTGTCCGTGTGATGGAGGGGAGTCCGGTGTCTCCGTGACGGAGGGGAGTCTGGTTTCCGTGTGGGAGGGGAGTCCGGTGTCCGTGTGACGGGAGGGGAGTCCGGTGTCCGTGTGACGGAAGGGTGTCCGGTGTCCATGTGACGGAGGGGAGGCTGGTTTCTCCGTGACGGAGGGGAGGCTGGTTTCCGTGTGACGGAAGGGAGTCCGGTGTCCGTGTGACGGAGGGGAGGCTGGTTTCTCCGTGACGGAGGGGAGGCTGGTTTCTCCGTGAGGGAGGGGAGGCGGTGTCCGTGAGACGGACGGGAGTCCGGTGTCCGTGTGATGGACTGGAGTCCGGTTTCCGTGTGGGGGAGGGGAGGCTGGTTTCTCCGTGACGGAGGGGAGTCTGGTTTCCGTGTGACGGAGGGGATTCTGGTGTCTCCGTGACGGAGGGGAGGCTGGTTTCCGGTGGCAGAAGGGAGTCCGGTGTCCGTGTGACGGAGGGGAGTCCGGTGTCCGTAAGACGGACGGGAGTCTGGTTTCTTTCCGTGACGGAGGGGAGGCTGGTTTCTCCGTGAGGGAGGGGAGGCGGTGTCCGTGTGACAGAGGGGAGTCTGCTGTCCGTGAGACGGACGGAGGCTGGTTTCCGTGGACGGAGGGGAGTCTGGTGTCTCTGTGACGGAGGGGAGACCGGTTTCAGTGTGACAGAGGGGAGACCGGTTTCAGTGTGACAGAGGGGAGTCCGGTGTCCGTGTGACGGAGTGGAGTCCAGTTTCTCCGTGACGGAGGGGAGGCCAGTTTCTCCGTGACGGAGGGGAGGCCAGTTTCTCCGTGAAGGAGGGGAGGCAGGTGTCCGTGTGACGGAGGGGAGTCCCGTGTCCGTGTGACGGAGGGGAGTCCCGTGTCCGTGTGACGGAGTGGAGGCTGGTTTCTCCGTGACGGAGGGGAGTCCGGTTTCCGTGTGACGGAGGGGAGGCTGGTTCTCCGTGACGGAGGGGAGGGCTGGTTTCTCCGTGATGGAGGGGAGGCTGGTTTCCGTGTGATAGAGGGGAGTTTGGTGTCCGTGTGACGGAGGGGAGTCTGGTATCTCCGAAACGGAGGGGAGGCTGGTTTCCGTGTGACGGAGGGGAGTCTGGTTTCCGTGTGACGGAGGGGAGTTCGGCGTCCGTGTGACGGAGGGGAGTCCGGTGTCCGTGAGACAGAGGGGATGCTGGTTTTCTCCATGACGGAGGGGAGGCAGGTGTCTGTGTGACGGAGGGTGTCCGGTGTCCGTGTGACAGAGGGGAGGCTGATTTCTCTGTGACGGAGGGGAGGATGGTTTCAGTGTGACGGAGGGAGTCCTGTTTCCATGTGATGGAGGGGAGGCTGGTTTCTTCGTGACGGAGGGGACTCGGTTTGTCCGTGAGGGAGGGGAGGCGGTGTCCGTGTGACGGAGGGGAGTCCCGCTGTCCGTGAGATGGAGGGGAGGCTGGTTTCTCCGTGACGGAGGGTTGTCCGGTTTCCGTGTGACGGAGGGGAGTCCGGTGTCCGTGTGACGGAGGGGAGTCCGGTGTCCATGTGACGGAAGTGAGTCCGGTGTCCGTGTGATGGAGGGGAGTCTGGTGTCTCCGTGACAGAGGGGAGGCTGGTTTCCGTGTGGCAGAAGGGAGTCCGGTCTCCGTGTGTTGGAGGGGAGGCTGGTTTCTCCGTGACGGAGGGGAGTCCGGTGTCTGTGTGACGGAAGGGAGTCCTGTGTCCGTGTGACGGAGGGGAGGCTGGTTTCTCCGTGACGGAGGGGAAGGCTGGTTTCTCCGTGATGGAGGGAGGCCGGTTTCAGTGTGACGGAGGGGAGTCTGGTGTCTCCGTGACGGAGGGGAGGCTGGTTTCCGTGTGACGGAGGGGAGTCCGGTTTCCGTGTGACAGAGGGGAGTCCGGTGTCCGTTGTGACGGAGGGCAGTCCGGTTTCATTGTGACGGAGGGGAGACCGGTTTCATTGTGACGGAGGGGAGTCCGGTTTCAGTGTGACGGAGGGGAGTCCGGTTTCTCCGTGACGGAGGGGAGTCCGGTTTCTGTGTGACAGAGGGGTCAGGTGTCCGGTGTGACGGAGGGTAGTCCAGTTCTCCGTGACGGAGGGGAGGCAGATGTCCGTGTGTCGGAGGGGAGGCGGGTTTCTCCGTGACGGAGGGGAGTCCGGTGTCCGTGTGACGGAAGGGAGTCCGGTGTCTGTGTGACGGAAGGGAGTCCGGTGTCCGTGTGACGGAGGGGAGTCCGGTGTCCTTATGATGGAGGGGAGGCTCGTTTCTCCGTGACAGAGGGGAGTCGGTGTCCGTGAGACAGAGGGGATGCTGGTTTCTCCATGACGGAGGGAAGGCAGGTGTCTGTGTGACGGAGGTTTGTCCGGTGTCCGTGTGACGTAGGGGAGGCTGATTTCTCCGTGATGGAGGGGAGGATGGTTTCCATGTGACAGAGGGGAGGCTGGTTTCTTCGTGACGGAGGGGACTCCGGATTGTCCGTGAGGGAGGGGAGGCGGTGTCCGTGTGATGGAGGGGAGTCCGCTGTCCGTGAGATGGAGAGGAGGCTGGTTTCTCCGTGACGGAGGGGAGTCCGGTGTCCGTGTGACGGACGGGAGTCTGGTGTCTCCGTGGCGGAGGGGAGGCTGGTTTCCGTGTGACGGAGGGGAGTCCGGTTTCCGTGTGACGGAGGGGAGTCCGGTGTCCGTGTGACGGAGGGGAGTCCGGTGTCCATGTGACGGAAGGGAGTCCGGTGTCCGTGTGATGGAGGGGAGTCTGGTGTCTCCGTGACGGAGGGGAAGCTGGTTTCCGTGTGGCAGAAGGGAGTCCGGTGTCCGTGTGTCGGAGGGGAGGCTGGTTTCTCCGTGACGGAGGGGAGTCCGGTGTCCGTGTGACGGAAGGGAGTCCGGTGTCTGTGTGACGGAAGGGAGTCCGGTGTCCGTGTGACGGAGGGGAGGCTGGTTTCTCCGTTACGGAGGGGAGGCTGGTTTCTCCGTGATGGAGGGGAGGCTGGTTTCCGTGTGACGGAGGGGAGTCTGGTGTCTCTGTGACGGAGGGGAGGCTGGTTTCCGTGTGACGGAGGGGAGTCCAGTTTCCTTGTGACAGAGGGGAGTCCGGTGTCCGTGTGACGGAGGGCAGTCCGGTTTCATTGTGACGGAGGGGAGACCGGTTTCATTGTGACGGAGGGGAGTCCGGTTTCAGTGTGACGGAGGGGTCAGGTGTCGGTGTGACGGAGGGGAGTCCAGTTTCTCTGTGACAGAGGGGAGGCAGGTGTCCGTGTGTCGGAGGGGAGTCCGGTGTCCATGTGACGGAGGGGAGTCTGGTGTCTGTGTGACGGAGGGTAGTCCGGTGTCCGTGTGACGGATGGGAGTCCGGTGTCCATGTGACGGAAGGGAGTCCGGTGTCCGTGTGATGGAGGGGAGTCTGGTGTCTCGGTGACGGAGGGGAGGCTGGTTTCCGTGTGACAGAAGGGAGTCCGGTGTCCGTGTGACGTAGTGGAGGCCAGTTTCTCTGTGATGGAGGGAGGGCAGGTTTCCGTTTGATGGAGCAGAGTCCGGTTTCTCCATGATGGAGGGGTGTCCGGTTTCTCTGTGACGGAGGGGAGGCAGGTGTCTGTGTGATGGAGGGTTGTCCGGTGTCCTTGTGATGGAGGGGAGGCTGGTTTCTCCGTGACAGAGGGGAGTCTGGTTTCCGTGTGACGGAGGGGAGTTCGGTGTCCCTGTGACGGAGGGGAGGCTGGTTTCCGTGTGACGGAGTGGAGGCCGGTTTCTCCGTGACGGAGGGGAGTCCGGTGTCCGTGTGACGGACGGGAGGCTGGTTTCTCCGTGATGGAGGGGAGGCTGGTTTCCGTGTGACGGAGGGGAGTCTGGTGTCTCCGTGGCGGAGGGGAGGCTGGTTTCCGTGTGACGGAGGGGAGTCCGGTTTCCGTGTGACGGAGGGGAGTCCGGTGTCCGTGTGACGGAGGGGAGTCCGGTGTCCATGTGATGGAAGGGTGTCCGGTGTCCGTGTGATGGAGGGGAGGCTGGTTTCTCCGTGACGGAGGGGAGTCCGGTGTCCGTGTGACGGAAGGGAGTCCGGTGTCTGTGTGACGGAAGGGAGTCCGGTGTCCGTGTGACGGAGGGGAGGCTGGTTTCTCCGTTACGGAGGGGAGGCTGGATTCTCCGTGATGGAGGGGAGGCTGGTTTCCGTGTGACGGAGGGGAGTCTGGTGTCTCTGTGACGGAGGGGAGGCTGGTTTCCGTGTGACGGAGGGGAGTCCGGTTTCCTTGTGACAGAGGGGATGCTGGTTTCTCCATGACGGAGGGGAGGCAGGTGTCTGTGTGACGGAAGGTTGTCCGGTGTCCGTGTGACGGAGGGGAGGCTGATTTCTCCGTGACGGAGGGGAGGATGGTTTCCGTGTGATGGAGGGGCGTCCGGTGTCCGTGTGATGGAGGGGAGTCTGGTGTCTGTGCCACAGAAGGGAGTCCGTTGTCCATGTGACGGAGGGGAGGCCAGTTTCTCCATGACAGAGGGGAGTCCGTTGTCCGTGTGACGGAGGGGAGTCCGGTGTCCATGTGATGGAGGGGAGGCTGGTTTCTTCGTGACGGAGGGGACTCCGGTTTCTCCGTGAGGGAGGGGAGGCAGGTGTCTGTGTGAAGGAGGGTTGTCCGGTGTCCTTGTGATGGAGGGGAGGCTGGTTTCTCCGTGACAGAGGGGAGTCCGTTGTCCGTGTGACGGAGGGTAGTCCGGTGTCCATGTGATGGAGGGGAGTCTGGTTTCTTCGTGACGGAGGGGACTCCGGTTTCTCCGTGAGGGAGGGGAGGCGCTGTCCGTGTGACGGAGGGGAGTCCGCTGTCCATGAGACGGACGGGAGGCTGGTTTCTCCGTGACGGAGGGGAGTCCGGTTTCTCCGTGACGGAGTGGAGGCTGGTTTCTCCGTGACGGAGGGGAGGCTGGTTTCCGTGTGACGGAAGGGAGTCCGGTGTCCGTGTGACGGAGGGGAGGCTGGTTTCTCTGTGACGGAGGGGAGGCTGGTTTCTCCGTGAGGGAGGGGAGGCGGTGTCCGTGAGACGGACGGGAGTCCGGTGTCCGTGTGATGGACTGGAGTCCGGTTTCCGTGTGGGGGAGGGGAGGCTGGTTTCTCCGTGACGGAGGGGAGTCTGGTTTCCGTGTGACGGAGGGGATTCTGGTGTCTCCGTGACGGAGGGGAGGCTGGTTTCCGTGTGGCAGAAGGGAGTCCGGTGTCCGTGTGACGGAGGGGAGTCCGGTGTCCGTAAGACGGACGGGAGGCTGGTTTCTCCGTGACGGAGGGGAGGCTGGTTTCTCCGTGAGGGAGGGGAGGCGGTGTCCGTGTGACAGAGGGGAGTCCGCTGTCCGTGAGACGGACGGGAGGCTGGTTTCCGTGTGACGGAGGGGAGTCTGGTGTCTCTGTGACGGAGGGGAGACCGGTTTCAGTGTGACAGAGGGGAGACCGGTTTCAGTGTGACAGAGGGGAGTCCGGTGTCCGTGTGACGGAGTGGAGTCCAGTTTCTCCGTGACGGAGGGGAGGCCAGTTTCTCCGTGACGGAGGGGAGGCCAGTTTCTCCGTGACGGAGGGGAGGCAGGTGTCCGTGTGACGGAGGGGAGTCCCGTGTCCGTGTGACGGAGGGGAGTCCCGTGTCCGTGTGACGGAGTGGAGGCTGGTTTCTCCGTGACGGAGGGGAGTCCGGTTTCCGTGTGACGGAGGGGAGGCTGGTTTCTCCGTGACGGAGGGGAGGCTGGTTTCTCCGTGATGGAGGGGAGGCTGGTTTCCGTGTGATAGAGGGGAGTTTGGTGTCCGTGTGACGGAGGGGAGTCTGGTATCTCCGAAACGGAGGGGAGGCTGGTTTCCGTGTGACGGAGGGGAGTCTGGTTTCCGTGTGACGGAGGGGAGTTCGGCGTCCGTGTGACGGAGGGGAGTCCGGTGTCCGTGAGACAGAGGGGATGCTGGTTTCTCCATGACGGAGGGGAGGCAGGTGTCTGTGTGACGGAGGGTTGTCCGGTGTCCGTGTGACAGAGGGGAGGCTGATTTCTCTGTGACGGAGGGGAGGATGGTTTCAGTGTGACGGAGGGGAGTCCTGTTTCCATGTGATGGAGGGGAGGCTGGTTTCTTCGTGACGGAGGGGAGTCTGGTGTCTCCGTGACAGAGGGGAGGCTGGTTTCCGTGTGGCAGAAGGGAGTCCGGTCTCCGTGTGTTGGAGGGGAGGCTGGTTTCTCCGTGACGGAGGGGAGTCCGGTGTCTGTGTGACGGAAGGGAGTCCTGTGTCCGTGTGACGGAGGGGAGGCTGGTTTCTCCGTGACGGAGGGGAGGCTGGTTTCTCCGTGATGGAGGGGAGGCCGGTTTCCGTGTGACGGAGGGAAGTCTGGTGTCTCCGTGACGGAGGGGAGGCTGGTTTCCGTGTGACGGAGGGGAGTCCGGTTTCAGTGTGACGGAGGGGAGTCCGGTTTCTCCGTGACGGAGGGGAGTCCGGTTTCTGTGTGACAGAGGGGTCAGGTGTCGGTGTGACGGAGGGTAGTCCAGTTTCTCCGTGACGGAGGGGAGGCAGATGTCCGTGTGTCGGAGGGGAGGCGGGTTTCTCCGTGACGGAGGGGAGTCCGGTGTCCGTGTGACGGAAGGGAGTCCGGTGTCCGTGTGACGGAAGGGAGTCCGGTGTCCGTGTGACGGAGGGGAGGCTGGTTTCTCCGTTACGGAGGGGAGGCTGGTTTCTCCGTGATGGAGGGGAGGCTGGTTTCCGTGTGACGGAGGGGAGTCTGGTGTCTCTGTGACGGAGGGGAGGCTGGTTTCCGTGTGACGGAGGGGAGTCCGGTTTCCTTGTGACAGAGGGGATGCTGGTTTCTCCATGACGGAGGGGAGGCAGGTGTCTGTGTGACGGAAGGTTGTCCGGTGTCCGTGTGACGGAGGGGAGGCTGATTTCTCCGTGACGGAGGGGAGGATGGTTTCCGTGTGATGGAGGGGCGTCCGGTGTCCGTGTGATGGAGGGGAGTCTGGTGTCTGTGCCACAGAAGGGAGTCCGTTGTCCATGTGACGGAGGGGAGGCCAGTTTCTCCATGACAGAGGGGAGTCCGTTGTCCGTGTGACGGAGGGGAGTCCGGTGTCCATGTGATGGAGGGGAGGCTGGTTTCTTCGTGACGGAGGGGACTCCGGTTTCTCCGTGAGGGAGGGGAGGCAGGTGTCTGTGTGAAGGAGGGTTGTCCGGTGTCCTTGTGATGGAGGGGAGGCTGGTTTCTCCGTGACAGAGGGGAGTCCGTTGTCCGTGTGACGGAGGGGAGTCCGGTGTCCATGTGATGGAGGGGAGTCTGGTTTCTTCGTGACGGAGGGGACTCCGGTTTCTCCGTGAGGGAGGGGAGGCGCTGTCCGTGTGACGGAGGGGAGTCCGCTGTCCGTGAGACGGACGGGAGGCTGGTTTCTCCGTGACGGAGGGGAGTCCGGTTTCTCCGTGACGGAGTGGAGGCTGGTTTCTCCGTGACGGAGGGGAGGCTGGTTTCCGTGTGACGGAAGGGAGTCCGGTGTCCGTGTGACGGAGGGGAGGCTGGTTTCTCTGTGACGGAGGGGAGGCTGGTTTCTCCGTGAGGGAGGGGAGGCGGTGTCCGTGAGACGGACGGGAGTCCGGTGTCCGTGTGATGGACTGGAGTCCGGTTTCCGTGTGGGGGAGGGGAGGCTGGTTTCTCCGTGACGGAGGGGAGTCTGGTTTCCGTGTGACGGAGGGGATTCTGGTGTCTCCGTGACGGAGGGGAGGCTGGTTTCCGTGTGGCAGAAGGGAGTCCGGTGTCCGTGTGACGGAGGGGAGTCCGGTGTCCGTAAGACGGACGGGAGCCTGGTTTCTCCGTGACGGAGGGGAGGCTGGTTTCTCCGTGAGGGAGGGGAGGCGGTGTCCGTGTGACAGAGGGGAGTCCGCTGTCCGTGAGACGGACGGGAGGCTGGTTTCCGTGTGACGGAGGGGAGTCTGGTGTCTCTGTGACGGAGGGGAGACCGGTTTCAGTGTGACAGAGGGGAGACCGGTTTCAGTGTGACAGAGGGGAGTCCGGTGTCCGTGTGACGGAGTGGAGTCCAGTTTCTCCGTGACGGAGGGGAGGCCAGTTTCTCCGTGACGGAGGGGAGGCCAGTTTCTCCGTGACGGGGGGGAGGCAGGTGTCCGTGTGACGGAGGGGAGTCCCGTGTCCGTGTGACGGAGGGGAGTCCCGTGTCCGTGTGACGGAGTGGAGGCTGGTTTCTCCGTGACGGAGGGGAGTCCGGTTTCCGTGTGACGGAGGGGAGGCTGGTTTCTCCGTGACGGAGGGGAGGCTGGTTTCTCCGTGATGGAGGGGAGGCTGGTTTCCGTGTGATAGAGGGGAGTTTGGTGTCCGTGTGACGGAGGGGAGTCTGGTATCTCCGAAACGGAGGGGAGGCTGGTTTCCGTGTGACGGAGGGGAGTCTGGTTTCCGTGTGACGGAGGGGAGTTCGGCGTCCGTGTGACGGAGGGGAGTCCGGTGTCCGTGAGACAGAGGGGATGCTGGTTTCTCCATGACGGAGGGGAGGCAGGTGTCTGTGTGACGGAGGGTTGTCCGGTGTCCGTGTGACAGAGGGGAGGCTGATTTCTCTGTGACGGACGGGAGGATGGTTTCAGTGTGACGGAGGGGAGTCCTGTTTCCATGTGATGGAGGGGAGGCTGGTTTCTTCGTGACGGAGGGGACTCCGGTTTGTCCGTGAGGGAGGGGAGGCGCTGTCCGTGTGACGGAGGGGAGTCCGCTGTCCGTGAGATGGAGGGGAGGCTGGTTTCTCCGTGACGGAGGGTTGTCCGGTTTCCGTGTGACGGAGGGGAGTCCGGTGTCCGTGTGACGGAGGGGAGTCCGGTGTCCATGTGACGGAAGTGAGTCCGGTGTCCGTGTGATGGAGGGGAGTCTGGTGTCTCCGTGACAGAGGGGAGGCTGGTTTCCGTGTGGCAGAAGGGAGTCCGGTCTCCGTGTGTTGGAGGGGAGGCTGGTTTCTCCGTGACGGAGGGGAGTCCGGTGTCTGTGTGACGGAAGGGAGTCCTGTGTCCGTGTGACGGAGGGGAGGCTGGTTTCTCCGTGACGGAGGGGAGGCTGGTTTCTCCGTGATGGAGGGGAGGCCGGTTTCCGTGTGACGGAGGGGAGTCTGGTGTCTCCGTGACGGAGGGGAGGCTGGTTTCCGTGTGACGGAGGGGAGTCCGGTTTCCGTGTGACAGAGGGGAGTCCGGTGTCCGTGTGACGGAGGGCAGTCCGGTTTCATTGTGACGGAGGGGAGACCGGTTTCATTGTGACGGAGGGGAGTCCGGTTTCAGTGTGACGGAGGGGAGTCCGGTTTCTCCGTGACGGAGGGGAGTCCGGTTTCTGTGTGACAGAGGGGTCAGGTGTCGGTGTGACGGAGGGTAGTCCAGTTTCTCCGTGACGGAGGGGAGGCAGATGTCCGTGTGTCGGAGGGGAGGCGGGTTTCTCCGTGACGGAGGGGAGTCCGGTGTCCGTGTGACGGAAGGGAGTCCGGTGTCTGTGTGACGGAAGGGAGTCCGGTGTCCGTGTGACGGAGGGGAGTCCGGTGTCCTTATGATGGAGGGGAGGCTCGTTTCTCCGTGACAGAGGGGAGTCTGGTTTCCGTGTGACGGAGGGGAGTTCGGCGTCCGTGTGACGGAGGGGAGTCCGGTGTCCGTGAGACAGAGGGGATGCTGGTTTCTCCATGACGGAGGGAAGGCAGGTGTCTGTGTGACGGAGGTTTGTCCGGTGTCCGTGTGACGTAGGGGAGGCTGATTTCTCCGTGATGGAGGGGAGGATGGTTTCCATGTGACAGAGGGGAGGCTGGTTTCTTCGTGACGGAGGGGACTCCGGATTGTCCGTGAGGGAGGGGAGGCGGTGTCCGTGTGATGGAGGGGAGTCCGCTGTCCGTGAGATGGAGAGGAGGCTGGTTTCTCCGTGACGGAGGTGAGTCCGGTGTCCGTGTGACGGACGGGAGTCTGGTGTCTCCGTGGCGGAGGGGAGGCTGGTTTCCGTGTGACGGAGGGGAGTCCGGTTTCCGTGTGACGGAGGGGAGTCCGGTGTCCGTGTGACGGAGGGGAGTCCGGTGTCCATGTGACGGAAGGGAGTCCGGTGTCCGTGTGATGGAGGGGAGTCTGGTGTCTCCGTGACGGAGGGGAAGCTGGTTTCCGTGTGGCAGAAGGGAGTCCGGTGTCCGTGTGTCGGAGGGGAGGCTGGTTTCTCCGTGACGGAGGGGAGTCCGGTCTCCGTGTGACGGAAGGGAGTCCGGTGTCTGTGTGATGGACTGGAGTCCGGTTTCCGTGTGGGGGAGGGGAGGCTGGTTTCTCCGTGACGGAGGGGAGTCTGGTTTCCGTGTGACGGAGGGGATTCTGGTGTCTCCGTGACGGAGGGGAGGCTGGTTTCCGTGTGGCAGAAGGGAGTCCGGTGTCCGTGTGACGGAGGGGAGTCCGGTGTCCGTAAGACGGACGGGAGCCTGGTTTCTCCGTGACGGAGGGGAGGCTGGTTTCTCCGTGAGGGAGGGGAGGCGGTGTCCGTGTGACAGAGGGGAGTCCGCTGTCCGTGAGACGGACGGGAGGCTGGTTTCCGTGTGACGGAGGGGAGTCTGGTGTCTCTGTGACGGAGGGGAGACCGGTTTCAGTGTGACAGAGGGGAGACCGGTTTCAGTGTGACAGAGGGGAGTCCGGTGTCCGTGTGACGGAGTGGAGTCCAGTTTCTCCGTGACGGAGGGGAGGCCAGTTTCTCCGTGACGGAGGGGAGGCCAGTTTCTCCGTGACGGGGGGGAGGCAGGTGTCCGTGTGACGGAGGGGAGTCCCGTGTCCGTGTGACGGAGGGGAGTCCCGTGTCCGTGTGACGGAGTGGAGGCTGGTTTCTCCGTGACGGAGGGGAGTCCGGTTTCCGTGTGACGGAGGGGAGGCTGGTTTCTCCGTGACGGAGGGGAGGCTGGTTTCTCCGTGATGGAGGGGAGGCCGGTTTCCGTGTGACGGAGGGGAGTCTGGTGTCTCCGTGACGGAGGGGAGTCTGGTTTCCGTGTGACGGAGGGGAGTCCGGTTTCCGTGTGACAGAGGGGAGTCCGGTGTCCGTGTGACGGAGGGCAGTCCGGTTTCATTGTGACGGAGGGGAGACCGGTTTCATTGTGACGGAGGGGAGTCCGGTTTCAGTGTGACGGAGGGGAGTCCGGTTTCTCCGTGACGGAGGGGAGTCCGGTTTCAGTGTGACAGAGGGGTCAGGTGTCGGTGTGACGGAGGGTAGTCCAGTTTCTCCGTGACGGAGGGGAGGCAGATGTCCGTGTGTCGGAGGGGAGGCGGGTTTCTCCGTGACGGAGGGGAGTCCGGTGTCCGTGTGACGGAAGGGAGTCCGGTGTCTGTGTGACGGAAGGGAGTCCGGTGTCCGTGTGACGGAGGGGAGTCCGGTGTCCTTATGATGGAGGGGAGGCTCGTTTCTCCGTGACAGAGGGGAGTCTGGTTTCCGTGTGACGGAGGGGAGTTCGGCGTCCGTGTGACGGAGGGGAGTCCGGTGTCCGTGAGACAGAGGGGATGCTGGTTTCTCCATGACGGAGGGAAGGCAGGTGTCTGTGTGACGGAGGTTTGTCCGGTGTCCGTGTGACGTAGGGGAGGCTGATTTCTCCGTGATGGAGGGGAGGATGGTTTCCATGTGACAGAGGGGAGGCTGGTTTCTTCGTGATGGAGGGGACTCCGGATTGTCCGTGAGGGAGGGGAGGCGGTGTCCGTGTGATGGAGGGGAGTCCGCTGTCCGTGAGATGGAGAGGAGGCTGGTTTCTCCGTGACGGAGGTGAGTCCGGTGTCCGTGTGACGGACGGGAGTCTGGTGTCTCCGTGGCGGAGGGGAGGCTGGTTTCCGTGTGACGGAGGGGAGTCCGGTTTCCGTGTGACGGAGGGGAGTCCGGTGTCCGTGTGACGGAGGGGAGTCCGGTGTCCATGTGACGGAAGGGAGTCCGGTGTCCGTGTGATGGAGGGGAGTCTGGTGTCTCCGTGACGGAGGGGAAGCTGGTTTCCGTGTGGCAGAAGGGAGTCCGGTGTCCGTGTGTCGGAGGGGAGGCTGGTTTCTCCGTGACGGAGGGGAGTCCGGTCTCCGTGTGACGGAAGGGAGTCCGGTGTCTGTGTGACGGAAGGGAGTCCGGTGTCCGTGTGACGGAGGGGAGGCTGGTTTCTCCGTTACGGAGGGGAGGCTGGTTTCTCCGTGATGGAGGGGAGGCTGGTTTCCGTGTTGCGGAGGGGAGTCTGGTGTCTCTGTGACGGAGGGGAGGCTGGTTTCCGTGTGACGGAGGGGAGTCCAGTTTCCTTGTGACAGAGGGGAGTCCGGTGTCCGTGTGACGGAGGGCAGTCCGGTTTCATTGTGACGGAGGGGAGACCAGTTTCATTGTGACGGAGGGGAGTCCGGTTTCAGTGTGACGGAGGGGTCAGGTGTCGGTGTGACGGAGGGGAGTCCAGTTTCTCTGTGACAGAGGGGAGGCAGGTGTCCGTGTGTCGGAGGGGAGTCCGGTGTCCATGTGACGGAGGGGAGTCTGGTGTCTGTGTGACGGAGGGTAGTCCGGTGTCCGTGTGACGGATGGGAGTCCGGTGTCCATGTGACGGAAGGGGGTCCGGTGTCCGTGTGATGGAGGGGAGTCTGGTGTCTCGGTGATGGAGGGGAGGCTGGTTTCCGTGTGACAGAAGGGAGTCCGGTGTCCGTGTGACGTAGTAGAGGCCTGTTTCTCTGTGATGGAGGGAGGGCAGGTTTCCGTTTGATGGAGCAGAGTCCGGTTTCTCCATGATGGAGAGGTGTCCGGTTTCTCTGTGACGGAGGGGAGGCAGGTGTCTGTGTGATGGAGGGTTGTCCGGTGTCCTTGTGATGGAGGGGAGGCTGGTTTCTCCGTGACAGAGGGGAGTCTGGTTTCCGTGTGACGGAGGGGAGTTCGGTGTCCCTGTGACGGAGGGGAGGCTGGTTTCCGTGTGACGGAGTGGAGGCCGGTTTCTCCGTGACGGAGGGGAGTCCAGTGTCCGTGTGACGGACGGGTGGCTGGTTTCTCCGTGATGGAGGGGAGGCTGGTTTCCGTGTGACGGAGGGGTCTGGTGTCTCCGTGGCGGAGGGGAGGCTGGTTTCCGTGTGACGGAGGGGAGTCCGGTTTCCGTGTGACGGAGGGGAGTCCGGTGTCCGTGTGACGGAGGGGAGTCCGGTGTCCGAGTGACGGAGGGGAGTCCGGTGTCCGTGTGACGGAGGTGAGTCGGGTGTCCATGTGACGGAAGGGAGTCCGGTGTCCGTGTGATGGACTGGAGTCTGGTGTCTCCGTGACGGAGGGGAGGCTGGTTTCCGTGTGACGGAAGGGAGTCCGGTGTCTGTGTGACAGAAGGGAGTCCGGTGTCCGTGTGACGGAGGGGAGTCCGGTGTCCGTGTGACGGAGGGGAGTCCGGTGTCCGTGTGATGGAGGGGAGTCCGGTGTCCGTGTGACGGAGGGGAGTCCGGTGTCCGTGTGATGGAGGGGAGTCCGGTGTCTCCGTGACGGAGGGGAGTCTGGTTTCCGTGTGGGAGGGGAGTCCGGTGTCCGTGTGACGGAGGGGAGTCCGGTGTCCGTGTGACGGAAGGGTGTCCGGTGTCCATGTGACGGAGGGGAGGCTGGTTTCTCCGTGACGGAGGGGAGGCTGGTTTCCGTGTGACGGAAGGGAGTCCGGTGTCCGTGTGACGGAGGGGAGGCTGGTTTCTCCGTGACGGAGGGGAGGCTGGTTTCTCCGTGAGGGAGGGGAGGCGGTGTCCGTGAGACGGACGGGAGTCCGGTGTCCGTGTGATGGACTGGAGTCCGGTTTCCGTGTGGGGGAGGGGAGGCTGGTTTCTCCGTGACGGAGGGGAGTCTGGTTTCCGTGTGACGGAGGGGATTCTGGTGTCTCCGTGACGGAGGGGAGGCTGGTTTCCGTGTGGCAGAAGGGAGTCCGGTGTCCGTGTGACAGAGGGGAGTCCGGTGTCCGTAAGACGGACGGGAGGCTGGTTTCTCCGTGACGGAGGGGAGGCTGGTTTCTCCGTGAGGGAGGGGAGGCGGTGTCCGTGTGACAGAGGGGAGTCTGCTGTCCGTGTGACGGAGGGGAGACCGGTTTCAGTGTGACAGAGGGGAGACCGGTTTCAGTGTGACAGAGGGGAGTCCGGTGTCCGTGTGACGGAGCGGAGTCCAGTTTCTCCGTGACGGAGGGGAGGCCAGTTTCTCCGTGACGGAGGGGAGGCCAGTTTCTCCGTGACGGAGGGGAGGCAGGTGTCCGTGTGACGGAGGGGAGTCCCGTGTCCGTGTGACGGAGGGGAGTCCCGTGTCCGTGTGACGGAGTGGAGGCTGGTTTCTCCGTGACGGAGGGGAGTCCGGTTTCCGTGTGACGGAGGGGAGGCTGGTTTCTCCGTGACGGAGGGGAGGCTGGTTTCTCCGTGATGGAGGGGAGGCTGGTTTCCGTGTGATAGAGGGGAGTTTGGTGTCCGTGTGATGGAGGGGAGTCTGGTATCTCCGAAACGGAGGGGAGGCTGGTTTCCGTGTGACGGAGGGGAGTCTGGTTTCCGTGTGACGGAGGGGAGTTCGGCGTCCGTGTGACGGAGGGGAGTCTGGTGTCCGTGAGACAGAGGGGATGCTGGTTTCTCCATGACGGAGGGGAGGCAGGTGTCTGTGTGACGGAGGGTTGTCCGGTGTCCGTGTGACAGAGGGGAGGCTGATTTCTCTGTGACGGAGGGGAGGATGGTTTCAGTGTGACGGAGGGGAGTCCTGTTTCCATGTGATGGAGGGGAGGCTGGTTTCTTCGTGACGGAGGGGACTCCGGTTTGTCCGTGAGGGAGGGGAGGCGGTGTCCGTGTGACGGAGGGGAGTCCGCTGTCCGTGAGATGGAGGGGAGGCTGGTTTCTCCGTGACGGAGGGTTGTCCGGTTTCCGTGTGACGGAGGGGAGTCCGGTGTCCGTGTGACGGAGGGGAGTCCGGTGTCCATGTGACGGAAGTGAGTCCGGTGTCCGTGTGATGGAGGGGAGTCTGGTGTCTCCGTGACAGAGGGGAGGCTGGTTTCCGTGTGGCAGAAGGGAGTCCGGTCTCCGTGTGTTGGAGGGGAGGCTGGTTTCTCCGTGACGGAGGGGAGTCCGGTGTCTGTGTGACGGAAGGGAGTCCTGTGTCCGTGTGACGGAGGGGAGGCTGGTTTCTCCGTGACGGAGGGGAGGCTGGTTTCTCCGTGATGGAGGGGATGCCGGTTTCCGTGTGACGGAGGGGAGTCTGGTGTCTCCGTGACGGAGGGGAGGCTGGTTTCCGTGTGACGGAGGGGAGTCCGGTTTCCGTGTGACAGAGGGGAGTCCGGTGTCCGTGTGACGGAGGGCAGTCCGGTTTCATTGTGACGGAGGGGAGACCGGTTTCATTGTGACGGAGGGGAGTCCGGTTTCAGTGTGACGGAGGGGAGTCCGGTTTCAGTGTGACGGAGGGGTCAGGTGTCGGTGTGACGGAGGGGAGTCCAGTTTCTCTGTGACAGAGGGGAGGCAGGTGTCCGTGTGTCGGAGGGGAGTCCGGTGTCCATGTGACGGAGGGGAGTCTGGTGTCTGTGTGACGGAGGGTAGTCCGGTGTCCGTGTGACGGATGGGAGTCCGGTGTCCATGTGACGGAAGGGAGTCCGGTGTCCGTGTGATGGAGGGGAGTCTGGTGTCTCGGTGACGGAGGGGAGGCTGGTTTCCGTGTGACAGAAGGGAGTCCGGTGTCCGTGTGACGTAGTGGAGGCCAGTTTCTCTGTGATGGAGGGAGGGCAGGTTTCCGTTTGATGGAGCAGAGTCCGGTTTCTCCATGACGGAGGGGTGTCCGGTTTCTCTGTGACGGAGGGGAGGCAGGTGTCTCTGTGATGGAGGGTTGTCCGGTGTCCTTGTGATGGAGGGGAGGCTGGTTTCTCCGTGACAGAGGGGAGTCTGGTTTCCGTGTGACGGAGGGGAGTTCGGTGTCCCTGTGACGGAGGGGAGGCTGGTTTCCGTGTGACGGAGTGGAGGCCGGTTTCTCCGTGACGGAGGGGAGTCCGGTGTCCGTGTGACGGACGGGAGGCTGGTTTCTCCGTGATGGAGGGGAGGCTGGTTTCCGTGTGACGGAGGGGAGTCTGGTGTCTCCGTGGCGGAGGGGAGGCTGGTTTCCGTGTGACGGAGGGGAGTCCGGTTTCCGTGTGACGGAGGGGAGTCCGGTGTCCGTGTGACGGAGGGGAGTCCGGTGTCCATGTGATGGAAGGGAGTCCGGTGTCCGTGTGATGGAGGGGAGGCTGGTTTCTCCGTGACGGAGGGGAGTCCGGTGTCCGTGTGACGGAAGGGAGTCCGGTGTCTGTGTGACGGAAGGGAGTCCGGTGTCCGTGTGACGGAGGGGAGGCTGGTTTCTCCGTTACGGAGGGGAGGCTGGTTTCTCCGTGATGGAGGGGAGGCTGGTTTCCGTGTGACGGAGGGGAGTCTGGTGTCTCTGTGACGGAGGGGAGGCTGGTTTCCGTGTGACGGAGGGGAGTCCGGTTTCCTTGTGACAGAGGGGATGCTGGTTTCTCCATGACGGAGGGGAGGCAGGTGTCTGTGTGACGGAAGGTTGTCCGGTGTCCGTGTGACGGAGGGGAGGCTGATTTCTCCGTGACGGAGGGGAGGATGGTTTCCGTGTGATGGAGGGGCGTCCGGTCTCCATGTGATGGAGGGGAGTCTGGTGTCTGTGCCACAGAAGGGAGTCCGTTGTCCATGTGACGGAGGGGAGGCCAGTTTCTCCATGACAGAGGGGAGTCCGTTGTCCGTGTGACGGAGGGGAGTCCAGTGTCCATGTGATGGAGGGGAGGCTGGTTTCTTCGTGACGGAGGGGACTCCGGTTTCTCCGTGAGGGAGGGGAGGCAGGTGTCTGTGTGAAGGAGGGTTGTCCGGTGTCCTTGTGATGGAGGGGAGGCTGGTTTCTCCGTGACAGAGGGGAGTCCGTTGTCCGTGTGACGGAGGGGAGTCCGGTGTCCATGTGATGGAGGGGAGTCTGGTTTCTTCGTGACGGAGGGGACTCCGGTTTCTCCGTGAGGGAGGGGAGGCGCTGTCCGTGTGACGGAGGGGAGTCCGCTGTCCGTGAGACGGACGGGAGGCTGGTTTCTCCGTGACGGAGGGAAGTCCGGTTTCTCCGTGACGGAGTGGAGGCTGGTGTCCGGGTGACCGAGGGGAGTCCGGAGTCCGTGTGACGGAGGGGAGGCTGGTTTCTACGTGACGAAGGGGAGGCTGGTTTCCGTGTGACGGAGGGGAGTCCGGTGTCCGTGTGACAGATCGGAGTCCGGTTTCTGCGTGACGGAGGGGAGTCTGGTTTCTCCGTTACGTAGGCGAGTCCGGTGTCCGTGTGACGGAGGGTAGTCCGGTGTCCGTGTGACGGAGGGGAGTCTGGTGTCCGTGTGACGGAGGGTAGTCCGGTGTCCGTGTGACGGAGGGGAGGCTGGTGTCCGGGTGACCGAGAGGAGTTCGGCGTCCGTGTGACGGAGGGGATGCTGGTTTCCGTGTGACAGAGGGGATGTTGGTTTCTCCATGACGGAGGGGAGGCAGGTGCCTGTGTGACGGAAGGTTGTCCGGTGTCCGTGTGACGGAGGGGAGGCTGATTTCTCCGTGACGGAGGGGAGGATGGTTTCCGTGTGATGGAGGGGCGTCCGGTGTCCGTGTGATGGAGGGGAGTCTGGTGTCTGTGCCACAGAAGGGAGTCCGTTGTCCATGTGACGGAGGGGAGGCCAGTTTCTCCATGACCGAGGGGAGTCCGTTGTCCGTGTGACGGAGGGGAGTCCGGTGTCCATGTGATGGAGGGGAGGCTGGTTTCTTCGTGACGGAGGGGACTCCGGTTTCTCCGTGAGGGAGGGGAGGCAGGTGTCTGTGTGACGGAGGGTTGTCCGGTGTCCTTGTGATGGAGGGGAGGCTGGTTTCTCCGTGACAGAGGGGAGTCCGTTGTCCGTGTGACGGAGGGGAGTCCGGTGTCCATGTGATGGAGGGGAGTCTGGTTTCTTCGTGACGGAGGGGACTCCGGTTTCTCCGTGAGGGTGGGGAGGCGCTGTCCGTGTGACGGAGGGGAGTCCGCTGTCCGTGAGACGGACGGGAGGCTGGTTTCTCCGTGACGGAGGGGATTCCGGTTTCTCCGTGACGGAGTGGAGGCTGGTGTCCGGGTGACCGAGGGGAGTCCGGAGTCCGTGTGACGGAGGGGAGGCTGGTTTCTACGTGACGAAGGGGAGGCTGGTTTCCGTGTGACGGAGGGGAGTCCGGTGTCCGTGTGACAGATCGGAGTCCGGTTTCTGCGTGACGGAGGGGAGTCTGGTTTTTCCGTTACGGAGGCGAGTCCGGTGTCCGTGTGACGGAGGGTAGTCCTGTGTCCGTGTGACGGAGGGGAGTCTGGTGTCCGTGTGACGGAGGGTAGTCCGGTGTCCGTGTGACGGAGGGGAGTCTGGTGTCTGTGTGACGGAGGGGAGTCCGGTGTCCGTGTGACGGAGGGGAGTCCGGTGTCCATGTGACGGAAGGGAGTCCGGTGTCCGTGTGATGGAGGGGAGTCCGGTGTCCGTGTGACGGAAGGGAGTCCGGTGTCCGTGTGATGGAGGGGAGTCTGGTGTCTCCGTGACGGAGGCAGGCTGGTTTCCGTGTGACAGAAGGGAGTCCGGTCTCCGTGTGATGGAGGGGAGTCTGGTGTCTCCGTGACGGAGGGGAAGCTGGTTTCCGTGTGGCAGAAGGGAGTCCGGTGTCCGTGTGTCGGAGGGGAGGCTGGTTTCTCCGTGACGGAGGGGAGTCCGGTGTCCGTGTGACGGAGGGGAGTCCGCTGTCCGTGAGATGGAGAGGAGGCTGGTTTCTTCGTGACGGAGGGGACTCCGGATTGTCCGTGAGGGAGGGGAGGCGGTGTCCGTGTGATGTAGGGGAGTCCGCTGTCCGTGAGATGGAGAGGAGGCTGGTTTCTTCGTGACGGAGGGGACTCCGGATTGTCCGTGAGGGAGGGGAGGCGGTGTCCGTGTGATGGAGGGGAGTCCGCTGTCCGTGAGATGGAGAGGAGGCTGGTTTCTCCGTGACGGAGGGGAGTCCGGTGTCCGTGTGACGGACGGGAGTCTGGTGTCTCCGTGGCGGAGGGGAGGCTGGTTTCCGTGTGACGGAGGGGAGTCCGGTTTCCGTGTGACGGAGGGGAGTCCGGTGTCCGTGTGACGGAGGGGAGTCCGGTGTCCATGTGAGGGAAGGGAGTCCGGTGTCCGTGTGACGGAGGGGAGTCCGGTTTCCGTGTGACGGAGGGGAGTCCGGTGTCCGTGTGACGGAGGGGAGTCCGGTGTCCATGTGACGGAAGGGAGTCCGGTTTCCGTGTGACGGAGGGGAGTCTGGTGTCTCCGTGACGGAGGGGAAGCTGGTTTCCGTGTGGCAGAAGGGAGTCCGGTGTCCGTGTGTCGGAGGGGAGGCTGGTTTCTCCGTGACGGAGGGGAGTCCGGTGTCCGTGTGACGGAAGGGAGTCCGGTGTCTGTGTGACGGAATTGAGTCCGGTGTCCGTGTGACGGAGGGGAGGCTGGTTTCTCCGTTACGGAGGGGAGGCTGGTTTCTCCGTGATGGAGGGGAGGCTGGTTTCCGTGTGACGGAGGGGAGTCTGGTGTCTCTGTGACGGAGGGGAGGCTGGTTTCCGTGTGACGGAGGGGAGTCCAGTTTCCTTGTGACAGAGGGGAGTCCGGTGTCCGTGTGACGGAGGGCAGTCCGGTTTCATTGTGACGGAGGGGAGACCGGTTTCATTGTGACGGAGGGGAGTCCGGTTTCAGTGTGACGGAGGGGTCAGGTGTCGGTGTGACGGAGGGGAGTCCAGTTTCTCTGTGACAGAGGGGAGGCAGGTGTCCGTGTGTCGGAGGGGAGTCCGGTGTCCATGTGACGGAGGGGAGTCTGGTGTCTGTGTGACGGAGGGTAGTCCGGTGTCCGTGTGACGGATGGGAGTCCGGTGTCCATGTGACGGAAGGGAGTCCGGTGTCCGTGTGATGGAGGGGAGTCTGGTGTCTCGGTGACGGAGGGGAGGCTGGTTTCCGTGTGACAGAAGGGAGTCCGGTGTCCGTGTGACGTAGTGGAGGCCAGTTTCTCTGTGATGGAGGGAGGGCAGGTTTCCGTTTGATGGAGCAGAGTCCGGTTTCTCTGTGACGGAGGGGAGGCAGGTGTCTGTGTGATGGAGGGTTGTCCGGTGTCCTTGTGATGGAGGGGAGGCTGGTTTCTCCGTGACAGAGGGGAGTCTGGTTTCCGTGTGACGGAGGGGAGTTCGGTGTCCCTGTGACGGAGGGGAGGCTGGTTTCCGTGTGACGGAGTGGAGGCCGGTTTCTCCGTGACGGAGGGGAGTCCGGTGTCCGTGTGACGGACGGGAGGCTGGTTTCTCCGTGATGGAGGGGAGGCTGGTTTCCGTGTGACGGAGGGGAGTCTGGTGTCTCCGTGGCGGAGGGGAGGCTGGTTTCCGTGTGACGGAGGGGAGTCCGGTTTCCGTGTGACGGAGGGGAGTCCGGTGTCCGTGTGACGGAGGGGAGTCCGGTGTCCATGTGATGGAAGGGAGTCCGGTGTCCGTGTGATGGAGGGGAGGCTGGTTTCTCCGTGACGGAGGGGAGTCCGGTGTCCATGTGACGGAAGGGAGTCCGGTGTCTGTGTGACGGAAGGGAGTCCGGTGTCCGTGTGACGGAGGGGAGGCTGGTTTCTCCGTTACGGAGGGGAGGCTGGTTTCTCCGTGATGGAGGGGAGGCTGGTTTCCGTGTGACGGAGGGGAGTCTGGTGTCTCTGTGACGGAGGGGAGGCTGGTTTCCGTGTGACGGAGGGGAGTCCGGTTTCCTTGTGACAGAGGGGATGCTGGTTTCTCCATGACGGAGGGGAGGCAGGTGTCTGTGTGACGGAAGGTTGTCCGGTGTCCGTGTGACGGAGGGGAGGCTGATTTCTCCGTGACGGAGGGGAGGATGGTTTCCGTGTGATGGAGGGGCGTCCGGTGTCCGTGTGATGGAGGGGAGTCTGGTGTCTGTGCCACAGAAGGGAGTCCGTTGTCCATGTGACGGAGGGGAGGCCAGTTTCTCCATGACAGAGGGGAGTCCGTTGTCCGTGTGACGGAGGGGAGTCCGGTGTCCATGTGATGGAGGGGAGGCTGGTTTCTCCGTGACAGAGGGGAGTCCGTTGTCCGTGTGACGGAGGGGAGTCCGGTGTCCATGTGATGGAGGGGAGTCTGGTTTCTTCGTGACGGAGGGGACTCCGGTTTCTCCGTGAGGGAGGGGAGGCGCTGTCCGTGTGACGGAGGGGAGTCCGCTGTCCGTGAGACGGACGGGAGGCTGGTTTCTCCGTGACGGAGGGGAGTCCGGTTTCTCCGTGACGGAGTGGAGGCTGGTGTCCGGGTGACCGAGGGGAGTCCGGAGTCCGTGTGACGGAGGGGAGGCTGGTTTCTACGTGACGAAGGGGAGGCTGGTTTCCGTGTGACGGAGGGGAGTCCGGTGTCCGTGTGACAGATCGGAGTCCGGTTTCTGCGTGACGGAGGGGAGTCTGGTTTCTCCGTTACGGAGGCGAGTCCGGTGTCCGTGTGACGGAGGGTAGTCTGGTGTCCGTGTGACGGAGGGGAGTCTGGTGTCCGTGTGACGGAGGGTAGTCCGGTGTCCGTGTGACGGAGGGGAGGCTGGTGTCCGGGTGACCGAGGGGAGTTCGGCGTCCGTGTGACGGAGGGGATGCTGGTTTCCGTGTGACAGAGGGGATGTTGGTTTCTCCATGACGGAGGGGAGGCAGGTGCCTGTGTGACGGAAGGTTGTCCGGTGTCCGTGTGACGGAGGGGAGGCTGATTTCTCCGTGACGGAGGGGAGGATCGTTTCCGTGTGATGGAGGGGCGTCCGGTGTCCGTGTGATGGAGGGGAGTCTGGTGTCTGTGCCACAGAAGGGAGTCCGTTGTCCATGTGACGGAGGGGAGGCCAGTTTCACCATGACCGAGGGGAGTCCGTTGTCCGTGTGACGGAGGGGAGTCCGGTGTCCATGTGATGGAGGGGAGGCTGGTTTCTTCGTGACGGAGGGGACTCCGGTTTCTCCGTGAGGGAGGGGAGGCAGGTGTCTGTGTGACGGAGGGTTGTCCGGTGTCCTTGTGATGGAGGGGAGGCTGGTTTCTCCGTGACAGAGGGGAGTCCGTTGTCCGTGTGACGGAGGGGAGTCCGGTGTCCATGTGATGGAGGGGAGTCTGGTTTCTTCGTGACGGAGGGGACTCCGGTTTCTCCGTGAGGGAGGGGAGGCGCTGTCCGTGTGACGGAGGGGAGTCCGCTGTCCGTGAGACGGACGGGAGGCTGGTTTCTCCGTGACGGAGGGGAGTCCGGTTTCTCCGTGACGGAGTGGAGGCTGGTGTCCGGGTGACCGAGGGGAGTCCGGAGTCCGTGTGACGGAGGGGAGGCTGGTTTCTACGTGACGAAGGGGAGGCTGGTTTCCGTGTGACGGAGGGGAGTCCGGTGTCCGTGTGACAGATCGGAGTCCGGTTTCTGCGTGACGGAGGGGAGTCTGGTTTTTCCGTTACGGAGGCGAGTCCGGTGTCCGTGTGACGGAGGGTAGTCCGGTGTCCGTGTGACGGAGGGGAGTCTGGTGTCCGTGTGACGGAGGGTAGTCCGGTGTCCGTGTGACGGAGGGGAGTCTGGTGTCTGTGTGACGGAGGGGAGTCCGGTGTCCGTGTGACGGAGGGGAGTCCGGTGTCCATGTGACGGAAGGGAGTCCGGTGTCCGTGTGATGGAGGGGAGTCCGGTGTCCGTGTGACGGAAGGGAGTCCGGTGTCCGTGTGATGGAGGGGAGTCTGGTGTCTCCGTGACGGAGGCAGGCTGGTTTTCGTGTGACAGAAGGGAGTCCGGTGTCCGTGTGACGTAGTGGAGGCCAGTTTCTCTGTGATGGAGGGAGGGCTGGTTTCCGTTTGATGGAGCGGAGTCCGGTTTCTCCATGATGGAGTGGTGTCCAGTTTCTCTGTGACGGAGGGGAGGCAGGTGTCTGTGTGACGGAGGGTTGTCCGGTGTCCGTGTGATGGAGGGGAGGCTGATTTCTCCGTGACGGAGTGGAGGATGGTTTCCGTGTGATGGAGGGGAGTCCGGTGTCCGTGTGATGGAGGGGAGTCTGTTGTCTGTGCCACAGAAGGGAGTCCGTTGTCCATGTGACGGAGGGGAGGCCAGTTTCTCCATGACAGAGGGGAGTCCGTTGTCCGTGTGACGGAGGGGAGTCCGGTGTCCATGTGATGGAGGGGAGGCTGGTTTCTTCGTGACGGATGGGACTCCGGTTTCTCCGTGAGGGAGGGGAGGCGGTGTCCGTGTGATGGAGGGGAGTCCGCTGTCCGTGATACGGACGGGAGGCTGGTTTCTCCGTGACGGAGGGGAGTCCGGTTGCTCCGTGACGGAGGGGAGGCTGGTGTCCGGGTGACAGAGGGGAGGCTGGTTTCTCCGTTACGGAGGCGAGTCCGGTGTCCGTGTGACGGAGGGTAGTCCGGTGTCCGTGTGACGGAGGGGAGTCTGGTGTCTGTGTGACGGAGGGTAGTCCGGTGTCCGTGTGACGGATGGGAGTTCGGTGTCCATGTGACGGAGGGGAGTCTGGTGTCTGTGTGACGGAGGGTAGTCCGGTGTCCATGTGACGGATGGGAGTCCGGTGTCCATGTGACGGAAGGGAGTCCGGTGTCCGTGTGATGGAGGGGAGTCTGGTGTCTCGGTGACGGAGGGGAGGCTGGTTTCCGTGTGACAGAAGGGAGTCCGGTATCCGTGTGACGTAGTGGAGGCCACTTTTTCTGTGATGGAGGGAGGGCTGGTTTCCGTTTGATGGAGCGGAGTCCGGTTTCTCCATGATGGAGGGGTGTCCGGTTTCTCTGTGACGGAGGGGAGGCAGGTGTCTGTGTGACGGAGGGTTGTCCAGTGTCCTTGTGATGGAGGGGAGTCTGGTTTCTCCGTGACAGAGGGGAGTCTGGTTTCTGTGTGACGGAGTGGAGTTCGGCGTCCGTGTGACGGAGGGGAGGCTGGTTTCCGTGTGATGGAGTGGAGGCCGGTTTCTCCGTGACGGAGGGGAGGCAGGTGTCTGTGTGATGGAAGGTTGTCCGGTGTCCGTGTGACGGAGGGGAGGCTGATTTCTCCGTGACGGAGGGGAGGATGGTTTCCGTGTGATGGAGGGGCGTCCGGTGTCCGTGTGATGGAGGGGAGTCTGGTGTCTGTGCCACAGAAGGGAGTCCGTTGTCCATGTGACGGAGGGGAGGCCAGTTTCTCCATGACAGAGGGGAGTCCGTTGTGCGTGTGACGGAGGGGAGTCCGGTGTCCATGTGATGGAGGGGAGGCTGGTTTCTTCGTGACGGAGGGGACTCCGGATTCTCCGTGAGGGAGGGGAGGCAGGTGTCTGTGTGACGGAGGGTTGTCCGGTGTCCTTGTGATGGAGGGGAGGCTGGTTTCTCCGTGACAGAGGGGAGTCCGTTGTCCGTGTGACGGAGGGGAGTCCGGTGTCCATGTGACGGAGTGGAGGCTGGTTTCTCCGTGACAGAGGGGAGTCTGGTTTCCGTGTGACGGAGGGGAGTTCGGCGTCCGTGTGATGGAGGGGAGGCTGGTTTCCGTATGACGGAGTGGAGGCCGGTTTCTCCGTGACAGAGGGGAGGCAGGTGTCTGTGTGACGGAAGGTTGTCCGGTGTCCGTGTGACGGAGGGGAGGCTGATTTCTCCGTGACGGAGGGGAGGATGGTTTCCGTGTGATGGAGGGGCGTCCGGTGTCCGTGTGATGGAGGGGAGTCTGGTGTCTGTGCCACAGAAGGGAGTCCGTTGTCCATGTGACGGAGGGGAGGCCAGTTTCTCCATGACAGAGGGGAGTCCGTTGTCCGTGTGACGGAGGGGAGTCCGGTGTCCATGTGATGGAGGGGAGGCTGGTTTCTTCGTGACGGAGGGGACTCCGGTTTCTCCGTGAGGGAGGGGGGGCAGGTGTCTGTGTGACGGAGGGTTGTCCGGTGTCCTTGTGATGGAGGGGAGGCTGGTTTCTCCGTGACAGAGGGGAGTCCGTTGTCCGTGTGACGGAGGGGAGTCCGGTGTCCATGTGATGGAGGGGAGTCTGGTTTCTTCGTGACGGAGGGCACTCCGGTTTCTCCGTGAGGGAGGGGAGGCTCTGTCCGTGTGACGGAGGGGAGTCCGGTTTCTCCGTGACGGAGGGGAGGCTGGTGTCCGGGTGACGGAGGGGAGTTCGGCGTCCGTGTGACGGAGGGAAGGCTGGTTTCCGTGTGACAGAGGGGATGCTGGTTTCTCCATGACGGAGGGGAGGCAGGTGCCTGTGTGACGGAAGGTTGTCCGGTGTCCGTGTGACGGAGGGGAGGCTGATTTCTCCGTGACGGAGGGGAGGATTGTTTCCGTGTGATGGAGGGGCGTCCGGTGTCTGTGTGATGGAGGGGAGTCTGGTGTCTGTGCCACAGAAGGGAGTCCGTTGTCCATGTGACGGAGGGGAGGCCAGTTTCTCCATGACAGAGGGGAGTCCATTGTCCGTGTGACGGAGGGGAGTCCGGTGTCCATGTGATGGAGGGGAGGCTGGTTTCTTCGTGACGGAGGGGACTCCGGTTTCTCCGTGAGGGAGGGGAAGCAGGTGTCTGTGTGACGGAGGGTTGTCCGGTGTCCTTGTGATGGAGGGGAGGCTGGTTTCTCCGTGACAGAGGGGAGTCCGTTGTCCGTGTGATGGAGGGGAGTCCGATGTCCATGTGATGGAGGGGAGTCTGGTTTCTTCGTGACGGAGGGGACTCCGGTTTCTCCGTGAGGGAGGGGAGGCGCTGTCCGTGTGACGGAGGGGAGTCCGCTGTCCGTGAGACGGACGGGAGGCTGGTTTTTCCGTGACGGAGGGGAGTCCGGTTTCTCCGTGACGGAGGGGAGGCTGGTGTCCGGGTGACGGAGGGGAGTTCGGCGTCCGTGTGACGGAGGGGAGGCTGGTTTCCGTGTGACAGAGGGGATGCTGGTTTCTCCATGACGGAGGGGAGGCAGGTGCCTGTGTGACGGAAGGTTGTCCGGTGTCCGTGTGACGGAGGGTAGGCTGATTTCTCCGTGACGGAGGGGAGGATGGTTTCCGTGTGATGGAGGGGCGTCCGGTGTCCGTGTGATGGAGGGGAGTCTGGTGTCTGTGCCACAGAAGGGAGTCCGTTGTCTATGTGACGGAGGGGAGGCCAGTTTCTCCATGACAGAGGGGAGTCCATTGTCCGTGCGACGGAGGGGAGTCCGGTGTCCATGTGATGGAGGGGAGGCTGGTTTCTTCGTGACGGAGGGGAATCCGGTTTCTCCGTGAGGGAGGGGAAGCAGGTGTCTGTGTGACGGAGGGTTGTCCGGTGTCCTTGTGATGGAGGGGAGGCTGGTTTCTCCGTGACAGAGGGGAGTCCGTTGTCCGTGTGACGGAGGGGAGTCCGGTGTCCATGTGATGGAGGGGAGTCTGGTTTCTTCGTGACGGAGGGGACTCCGGTTTCTCCGTGAGGGAGGGGAGGCATGTCCGTGTGACGGAGGGGAGTCCGCTGTCCGTGAGCCGGACGGGAGGCTGGTTTCTCCGTGACGGAGAGGAGTCCGGTTTCTCCGTGACGGAGGGGAGGCTGGTGTCCGGGTGACCGAGGGGAGTCCGGTGTCCGTGTGACGGAGGGGAGGCTGGTTTCTCCGTGACGAAGGGGAGGCTCGTTTCCGTGTGACGGAGGGGAGTCCGGTGTCCGTGTGACAGATCGGAGTCCGGTTTCTGCGTGACGGAGGGGAGTCTGGTTTCTCCGTTACGGAGGCGAGTCCGGTGCCCGTGTGACGGAGGGTAGTCCGGTGTCCGTGTGACGGAGGGGAGTCTGGTGTCCGTGTGACGGAGGGTAGTCCGGTGTCCGTGTGACGGAGGGGAGTCTGGTGTCTGTGTGACGGAGGGGAGTCCGGTGTCCGTGTGATGGAGGGGAGTCCGGTTTCGTGTGATGGAGGGGAGACCGGTTTCAGTGTGACAGAGGGGAGACCGGTTTCAGTGTGACAGAGGGGAGTCCGGTGTCCGTGTGACGGAGGGGAGTCCGGTTTCTCCGTGACGGAGGGGAGGCCAGTTTCTCCGTGACGGAGGGTAGGCTGGTTTCCGTGTGACGGAGGGGAGGCCGGTTTCCGTGTGACGGAGTGGAGTCCGGTTTCTCCGTGACGAGGGGAGGCAGGTGTCCGTGTGACGGAGGGGAGTCCCATGTCCGTTTGACGGAGTGGAGTGTGGTGTCCGTGTGACAGAGGGGTCAGGTGTCGGTGTGACGGAGGGGAGTCCAGTTTCTCCGTGACGGAGGGGAGTCCCCTGTCCGTGTGACGGAGGGGAGTCCCGTGTCCGTGTGACGGAGTGAAGTCTGGTGTCCGTGTGACAGAGGGGTTTGGTGTCGGTGTGACGGAGGGGAGTCCAGTTTCTCCGTGACGGAGGGGAGGTAGGTGTCCGTGTGACGGAGGGGAGTCCGGTGTCCATGTGACGGAGGGGAGTCCGGTGTCCGTGTGACGGAGGGGAGGCTGGTTTCTCCGTGACGGAGGGGAGGCTGGTTTCTCCGTGACGGAGGGGAGGCTGGTTTCCGTCTGACGGACGGGAGTCCGGTTTCCGTGTGACGGAGGGGAGGCTGGTTTCTCCGTGACGGAGGGGAGGCTGGTTTCTCCGTGATGGAGGGGAGGCTGGTTTCCGTGTGATAGAGGGCAGTTTGGTGTCCGTGTGACAGAGGGGAGACTGGTGTCTCCATGACGGAGGGGAGGCTGGTTTCGGTGTGACAGAAGGGAGTCCGGTGACCGTGTGACGTAGTGGAGGCCAGTTTCTCTGTGATGGAGGGAGGGCTGGTTTCCGTTTGATGGAGCGGAGTCCGGTTTCTCCATGATGGAGGGGTGTCCAGTTTCTCTGTGATGGAGGGGAGGCAGGTGTCTGTGTGACGGAGGGTTGTCCGGAGTCCGTGTGACGGAGGGGAGGCTGATTTCTCCGTGACGGAGTGGAGGATGATTTCCGTGTGATGGAGGGGAGTCCGGTGTCCGTGTGATGGAGGGGAATCTGGTGTCTGTGCCACAGAAGGGAGTCCGTTGTCTATGTGACGGAGGGGAGGCCAGTTTCTCCATGACAGAGGGGAGTCCGTTGTCCGTGTGACGGAGGGGAGTCCGGTGTCCATGTGATGGAGGGGAGGCTGGTTTCTTCGTGACGGAGGGGACTCCGGTTTCTCCGTGAGGGAGGGGAGGCAGTGTCCGTGTGATGGAGGGGAGTCCGCTGTCCGTGAGACGGACGGGAGGCTGGTTTCTCCGTGACGGAGGGGAGTCCGGTTTCTCCGTGATGGAGGGGAGGCTGGTGTCCGGGTGACCGAGGGGAGTCCGGTGTCCATGTGACGGAGGGTTGTCCGGTGTCCGTGTGACGGAGGGGAGTCCGGTGTCCATGTGATGGAGGGGAGTCTGGTTTCTTCGTGACGGAGGGGAGTCCGGTTTCTCCGTAACGGAGGGGAGGCTGGTGTCCGGGTGACCAAGGGGAGTTCGGCGTCCGTGTGACGGAGGGGATGCTGGTTTCCGTGTGACAGAGGGGATGTTGGTTTCTCCATGACGGAGGGGAGGCAGGTGCCTGTGTGACGGAAGGTTGTCCGGTGTCCGTGTGACGGAGGGGAGGCTGATTTCTCCGTGACGGAGGGGAGGATGGTTTCCGTGTGATGGAGGGGCATCCGGTGTCCGTGTGATGGAGGGGAGTCTGGTGTCTGTGCCACAGAAGGGAGTCCGTTGTCCATGTGACGGAGGGGAGGCCAGTTTCTCCATGACCGAGGGGAGTCCGTTGTCCGTGTGACGGAGGGGAGTCCGGTGTCCATGTGATGGAGGGGAGGCTGGTTTCTTCGTGACGGAGGGGACTCCGGTTTCTCCGTGAGGGAGGGGAGGCAGGTGTCTGTGTGACGGAGGGTTGTCCGGTGTCCTTGTGATGGAGGGGAGGCTGGTTTCTCCGTGACAGAGGGGAGTCCGTTGTCCGTGTGACGGAGAGGAGTCCGGTGTCCATGTGATGGAGGGGAGTCTGGTTTCTTCGTGACGGAGGGGACTCCGGTTTCTCCGTGACGGAGGGGAGTCCGTTGTCTGTGTGTCGGAGGGGAGTCCTGTTTCTCCGTGACAGAGTGGAGTCCTGTTTCCGTGTGACGATGGGGAGTCCGGTGTCCGGGTGACCGAGGGGAGTCCGGTGTCCGTGTGACGGAGGGGAGGCTGGTTTCTCCGTGACGAAGGGGACGCTGGTTTCCGTGTGACGGAGGGGAGTCCGGTGTCCGTGTGACAGATCGGAGTCCGGTTTCTGCGTGACGGAGGGGAGTCTGGTTTCTCCGTTACGGAGGCGAGTCCGGTGTCCGTGTGACGGAGGGTAGTCCGGTGTCCGTGTGACGGAGGGGAGTCTGGTGTCCGTGTGACGGAGGGGAGTCCGGTTTCTCCGTGACGGAGGGGAGGCCAGTTTCTCCGTGACGGAGGGGAGGCCAGTTTCTCCGTGACGGAGGGTAGGCTGGTTTCCGTGTGACGGAGGGGAGGCCGGTTTCCGTGTGACGGAGAGGAGTCCGGTTTCTCCGTGACGAGGGGAGGCAGGTGTCCGTGTGACGGAGGGGAGTCCGGTTTCTCCGTGACGGAGTGGAGTCTGGTGTCCGTGTGACAGAGGGGTCAGGTGTCGGTGTGACGGAGGGGAGTCCAGTTTCTCCGTGACGGAGGGGAGTCCCCTGTCCGTGACGGAGGGGAGGCTGGTTTCCGTCTGACGGACGGGAGTCCGGTTTCCGTGTGACGGAGGGGAGACTGGTTTCTCCGTGACGGAGCGGAGGCTGGTTTCTCCGTGATGGAGGGGAGGCTGGTTTCCGTGTGATAGAGGGGAGTTTGGTGTCCGTGTGACGGAGGGGAGTCTGGTGTCTCCATGACCGAGGGGAGGCTGGTTTCGGTGTGACAGAAGGGAGTCCGGTGTCCGTGTGACGTAGTGGAGGCCAGTTTCTCTGTGATGGAGGGAGGGCTGGTTTCCGTTTGATGGAGCGGAGTCCGGTTTCTCCATGATGGAGGGGTGTCCAGTTTCTCTGTGACGGAGGGGAGGCAGGTGTCTGTGTGACAGAGGGTTGTCCGGTGTCCGTGTGACGGAGGGGTGGCTGATTTCTCCGTGACGGAGTGGAGGATGGTTTCCGTGTGATGGAGGGGAGTCTGGTGTCCGTGTGATGGAGGGGAATCTGGTGTCTGTGCCACAGAAGGGAGTCCGTTGTCTATGTGACGGAGGGGAGGCCAGTTTCTCCATGACAGAGGGGAGTCCGTTGTCCGTGTGACGGAGGGGAGTCCGGTGTCCATGTGATGGAGGGGAGGCTGGTTTCTTCGTGACGGAGGGGACTCCGGTTTCTCCGTGAGGGAGGGGAGGCAGTGTCCGTGTGATGGAGGGGAGTCCGCTGTCCGTGAGACGGACGGGAGGCTGGTTTCTCCGTGACGGAGGGGAGTCCGGTTTCTCCGTGATGGAGGGGAGGCTGGTGTCCGGGTGACCGAGGGGAGTCCGGTGTCCGTGTGACGGAGGGTTGTCCGGTGTCCGTGTGACGGAGGGGAGGCTGAATTCTCCGTGACGGAGGGGAGGATGGTTTCCGTGTGATGGAGGGGCGTCCGGTGTCCGTGTGATGGAGGGGAGTCTGGTGTCTGTGCCACAGAAGGGAGTCCGTTGTCCATGTGACGGAGGGGAGGCCAGTTTCTCCATGACAGAGGGGAGTCCGTTGTCCGTGTGACGGAGGGGAGTCCGGTGTTCATGTGATGGAGGGGAGGCTGGTTTCTTCGTGACGGAGGGGACTCCGGTTTCTCCGTGAGGGAGGGGAGGCAGGTGTCTGTGTGACGGAGGGTTGTCCGGTGTCCTTGTGATGGAGGGGAGGCTGGTTTCTCCGTGACAGAGGGGAGTCCGTTGTCCGTGTGACGGAGGGGAGTCCGGTGTCCATGTGATGGAGGGGGAGTCTGGTTTCTTCGTGACGGAGGGGAGTCCGGTTTCTCCGTAACGGAGGGGAGGCTGGTGTCCGGGTGACCGAGGGGAGTTCGGCGTCCGTGTGACGGAGGGGATGCTGGTTTCCGTGTGACAGAGGGGATGTTGGTTTCTCCATGACGGAGGGGAGGCAGGTGCCTGTGTGACGGAAGGTTGTCCGGTGTCCGTGTGACGGAGGGGAGGCTGATTTCTCCGTGACGGAGGGGAGGATGGTTTCCGTGTGATGGAGGGGCGTCCGGTGTCCGTGTGATGGAGGGGAGTCTGGTGTCTGTGCCACAGAAGGGAGTCCGTTGTCCATGTGACGGAGGGGAGGCCAGTTTCTCCATGACCGAGGGGAGTCCCGTTGTCCGTGTGACGGAGGGGAGTCCGGTGTCCATGTGATGGAGGGGAGGCTGGTTTCTTCGTGACGGAGGGGGACTCCGGTTTCTCCGTGAGGGAGGGGAGTCCGTTGTCCGTGTGACGGAGAGGAGTCCGGTGTCCATGTGATGGAGGGGAGTCTGGTTTCTTCGTGACGGAGGGGACTCCGGTTTCTCCGTGACGGAGGGGAGTCCGTTGTCTGTGTGTCGGAGGGGAGTCCTGTTTCTCCGTGACAGAGTGGAGTCCTGTTTCCGTGTGACGATGGGGAGTCCGGTTTCCGTGTGACGGAGGGGGAGTCCGCTGTCCGTGAGACGGACGGGAGGCTGGTTTCTCCGTGACGGAGGGGGAGGCTGGTGTCCGGGTGACCGAGGGGAGTCCGGTGTCCGTGTGACGGAGGGGAGGCTGGTTTCTCCGTGACGAAGGGGACGCTGGTTTCCGTGTGACGGAGGGGAGTCCGGTGTCCATGTGACAGATCGGAGTCCGGTTTCTGCGTGACGGAGGGGAGTCTGGTTTCTCCGTTACGGAGGCGAGTCCGGTGTCCCGTGTGACGGAGGGTAGTCCGGTGTCCGTGTGACGGAGGGTAGTCCGGTGTCCGTGTGACGGAGGGGAGTCTGGTGTCTGTGTGACGGAGGGGAGTCCGGTGTCCGTGTGACGGAGGGGAGTCCGGTGTCCATGTGACGGAAGGGAGTCCGGTGTCCGTGTGATGGAGGGGAGTCCGGTTTCGTGTGACGGAGGGGAGACTGGTTTCAGTGTGACAGAGGGGAGACCGGTTTCAGTGTGACAGAGGGGAGTCCGGTGTCCGTGTGACGGAGGGGAGTCCGGTTTCTCCGTGACGGAGGGGAGGCCAGTTTCTCCGTGACGGAGGGGAGGCCAGTTTCTCCGTGATGGAGGGTAGGCTGGTTTCCGTGTGACGGAGGGGAGGCCGGTTTCCGTGTGACGGAGAGGAGTCCGGTTTCCTCCGTGACGAGGGGAGGCAGGTGTCCGTGTGACGGAGGGGGAGTCCGGTTTTCTCCGTGACGGAGGGGAGTCCCCTGTCCGTGTGACGGAGGGGAGTCCCGTGTCCGTGTGACGGAGTGGAGTCTGGTGTCCGTGTGACAGAGGGGTTTGGTGTCGGTGTGACGGAGGGGAGTCCCAGTTTCTCCGTGACGGAGGGGAGGTAGGTGTCCGTGTGACGGAGGGGAGTCCGGTGTCCCATGTGACGGAGGGGAGTCCGGTGTCTGTGTGACGGAGGGGAGGCTGGTTTCTCCGTGACGGAGGGGAGGCTGGTTTCGTCTGACGGACGGGAGTCCGGTTTCCGTGTGACGGAGGGGAGGCTGGTTTCTCCGTGACGGAGCGGAGGCTGGTTTCTCCGTGATGGAGGGGAGGCTGGTTTCCGTGTGATAGAGGGGAGTTTGGTGTCCGTGTGACGGAGGGGTGTCTGGTGTCTCCATGACGGAGGGGAGGCTGGTTTCCGTGTGACAGAAGGGAGTCCGGTGTCCGTGTGACGTAGTGGAGGCCAGTTTCTCTGTGATGGAGGGAGGGCTGGTTTCCGTTTGATGGAGCGGAGTCCGGTGTTCATGTGATGGAGGGGAGGCTGGTTTCTTCGTGACGGAGGGGACTCCGGTTTCTCCGTGAGGGAGGGGAGGCAGGTGTCTGTTTGACGGAGGGTTGTCCGGTGTCCTTGTGATGGAGGGGAGGCTGGTTTCTCCGTGACAGAGGGGAGTCCGTTGTCCGTGTGACGGAGGGGAGTCCGGTGTCCATGTGATGGAGGGGAGTCTGGTTTCTTCGTGACGGAGGGGGAGTCCGGTTTCTCCGTAACGGAGGGGAGGCTGGTGTCCGGGTGACCGAGGGGAGTTCGGCGTCCGTGTGACGGAGGGGATGCTGGTTTCCGTGTGACAGAGGGGATGTTGGTTTCTCCATGACGGAGGGGAGGCAGGTGCCTGTGTGACGGAAGGTTGTCCGGTGTCCGTGTGACGGACGGGAGGGCTGGTTCTTCCCGTGACGGAGGGGAGTCCGGTTTCTCCGTGATGGAGGGGAGGCTGGTGTCCGGGTGACCGAGGGGAGTCCGGTGTCCGTGTGACGGAGGGTTGTCCGGTGTCCGTGTGACGGAGGGGAGGCTGAATTCTCCGTGACGGAGGGGAGGATGGTTTCCGTGTGATGGAGGGGGGCGTCCGGTGTCCGTGTGATGGAGGGGAGTCTGGTGTCTGTGCCACAGAAGGGAGTCCGTTGTCCATGTGACGGAGGGGGAGGCCAGTTTCTCCATGACAGAGGGGAGTCCGTTGTCCGTGTGACGGAGGGGAGTCCGGTGTTCATGTGATGGAGGGGAGGCTGGTTTCTTCGTGACGGAGGGGACTCCGGTTTCTCCGTGAGGGAGGGGAGGCAGGTGTCTGTGTGACGGAGGGTTGTCCGGTGTCCTTGTGATGGAGGGGAGGCTGGTTTCTCCGTGACAGAGGGGAGTCCGTTGTCCGTGTGACGGAGGGGAGTCCGGTGTCCATGTGATGGAGGGGAGTCTGGTTTCTTCGTGACGGAGGGGAGTCCGGTTCTTCTCCGTAACGGAGGGGAGGCTGGTGTCCGGGTGACCGAGGGGAGTTCGGCGTCCGTGTGACGGAGGGGATGCTGGTTTCCGTGTGACAGAGGGGATGTTGAGTTTCTCCATGACGGAGGGGAGGGCAGGTGCCTGTGTGAACGGAAGGTTGTCCGGTGTCCCGTGTGACGGACGGGAGGCTGGTTTCTCCGTGACGGAGGGGAGTCCGGTTTCTCCGTGACGGAGGGGAGTCCGTTGTCTGTGTGTCGGAGGGGAGTCCTGTTTCTCCGTGACAGAGTGGAGTCCTGTTTCCGTGTGACGATGGGGAGTCCGGTGTCCGGGTGACCGAGGGGAGTCCGGTGTCCGTGTGACGGAGGGGAGGCTGGTTTCTCCCGTGACGAAGGGGACGCTGGTTTCCGTGTGACGGAGGGGAGTCCGGTGTCCGTGTGACAGATCGGAGTCCGGTTTCTGCGTGACGGAGGGGAGTCTGGTTTCTCCGTTACGGAGGCGAGTCCGGTGTCCGTGTGACGGAGGGTAGTCCGGTGTCCGTGTGACGGAGGGGAGTCTGGTGTCCGTGTGACGGAGGGGAGTCCGGTTTCCTCCGTGACGGAGGGGAGGCCAGTTTCTCCGTGACGGAGGGGAGGCCAGTTTCTCCGTGACGGAGGGTAGGCTGGGTTTCCGTGTGACGGAGGGGGAGGCCGGTTTCCGTGTGACGGAGAGGAGTCCGGTTTCTCCGTGACGAGGGGAGGCAGGTGTCCGTGTGACGGAGGGGGAGTCCGGTTTCTCCGTGACGGAGTGGAGTCTGGTGTCCGTGTGACAGAGGGGTCAGGTGTCGGTGTGACGGAGGGGAGTCCAGTTTCTCCGTGACGGAGGGGAGTCCCCTGTCCGTGACGGGAGGGGAGGCTGGTTTCCGTCTGACGGACGGGAGTCCGGTTTCCGTGTGACGGAGGGGGAGACTGGTTTCTCCGTGACGGAGCGGAGGCTGGTTTCTCCGTGATGGAGGGGAGGCTGGTTTCCGTGTGATAGAGGGGAGTTTGGTGTCCGTGTGACGGAGGGGAGTCTGGTGTCTCCATGACCGAGGGGAGGCTGGTTTCGGTGTGACAGAAGGGAGTCCGGTGTCCGTGTGACGTAGTGGAGGCCAGTTTCTCTGTGATGGAGGGAGGGCTGGTTTCCGTTTGATGGAGCGGAGTCCGGTTTCTCCATGATGGAGGGGTGTCCAGTTTCTCTGTGACGGAGGGGAGGCAGGTGTCTGTGTGACAGAGGGTTGTCCGGTGTCCGTGTGACGGAGGGGGTGGCTGATTTCCTCCGTGACGGAGTGGAGGATGGTTTCCGTGTGATGGAGGGGAGTCTGGTGTCCGTGTGATGGAGGGGGAATCTGGTGTCTGTGCCACAGAAGGGAGTCCGTTGTCTATGTGACGGAGGGGAGGCCAGTTTCTCCATGACAGAGGGGAGTCCGTTGTCCGTGTGACGGAGGGGAGTCCGGTGTCCATGTGATGGAGGGGAGGCTGGTTTCTTCGTGACGGAGGGGACTCCGGTTTCTCCGTGAGGGAGGGGAGGCAGTGTCCGTGTGATGGAGGGGAGTCCGCTGTCCGTGAGACGGACGGGAGGCTGGTTTCTCCGTGACGGAGGGGAGTCCGGTTTCTCCGTGATGGAGGGGAGGCTGGTGTCCGGGTGACCGAGGGGAGTCCGGTGTCCGTGTGACGGAGGGTTGTCCGGTGTCCGTGTGACGGAGGGGTGAGGCTGAATTCTCCGTGACGGAGGGGAGGATGGTTTCCGTGTGATGGAGGGGGCGTCCGGTGTCCGTGTGATGGAGGGGAGTCTGGTGTCTGTGCCACAGAAGGGGAGGTCCGTTGTCCATGTGACGGAGGGGAGGCCAGTTTCTCCATGACAGAGGGGAGTCCGTTGTCCGTGTGACGGAGGGGAGTCCGGTGTTCATGTGATGGAGGGGAGGCTGGTTTCTTCGTGACGGAGGGGACTCCGGTTTCTCCGTGAGGGAGGGGAGGCAGGTGTCTGTGTGACGGAGGGTTGTCCGGTGTCCTTGTGATGGAGGGGAGGCTGGTTTCTCCGTGACAGAGGGGAGTCCGTTGTCCCGTGTGACGGAGGGGAGTCCGGTGTCCATGTGATGGAGGGGAGTCCTGGTTTCTTCGTGACGGAGGGGAGTCCGGTTTCTCCGTAACGGAGGGGAGGCTGGTGTCCGGGTGACCGAGGGGAGTTCGGCGTCCGTGTGACGGAGGGGATGCTGGTTTCCGTGTGACAGAGGGGATGTTGGTTTCTCCATGACGGAGGGGGAGGCAGGTGCCTGTGTGACGGAAGGTTGTCCGGTGTCCGTGTGACGGAGGGGAGGCTGATTTCTCCGTGACGGAGGGGAGGATGGTTTCCGTGTGATGGAGGGGCGTCCGGTGTCCGTGTGATGGAGGGGAGTCTGGTGTCTGTGCCACAGAAGGGAGTCCGTTGTCCATGTGACGGAGGGGAGGCCAGTTTCTCCATGACCGAGGGGAGTCCGTTGTCCGTGTGACGGAGGGGAGTCCGGTGTCCATGTGATGGAGGGGAGGCTGGTTTCTTCGTGACGGAGGGGACTCCGGTTTCTCCGTGAGGGAGGGGAGTCCGTTGTCCGTGTGACGGAGAGGAGTCCGGTGTCCATGTGATGGAGGGGAGTCTGGTTTCTTCGTGACGGAGGGGACTCCGGTTTCTCCGTGACGGAGGGGAGTCCGTTGTCTGTGTGTCGGAGGGGAGTCCTGTTTCTCCGTGACAGAGTGGAGTCCTGTTTCCGTGTGACGATGGGGAGTCCGGTTTCCGTGTGACGGAGGGGAGTCCGCTGTCCGTGAGACGGACGGGAGGGCTGGTTTCTCCGTGACGGAGGGGGAGGCTGGTGTCCGGGTGACCGAGGGGAGTCCGGTGTCCGTGTGACGGAGGGGAGGCTGGTTTCTCCGTGACGAAGGGGACGCTGGTTTCCGTGTGACGGAGGGGAGTCCGGGTGTCCATGTGACAGATCGGAGTCCGGTTTCTGCGTGACGGAGGGGAGTCTGGTTTCTCCGTTACGGAGGCGAGTCCGGTGTCCGTGTGACGGAGGGTAGTCCGGTGTCCGTGTGACGGAGGGTAGGTCCGGTGTCCGTGTGACGGAGGGGAGTCTGGTGTCTGTGTGACGGAGGGGAGTCCGGTGTCCGTGTGACGGAGGGGAGTCCGGTGTCCATGTGACGGAAGGGAGTCCGGTGTCCGTGTGATGGAGGGGAGTCCGGTTTCGTGTGACGGAGGGGAGACTGGTTTCAGTGTGACAGAGGGGGAGACCGGTTTCAGTGTGACAGAGGGGAGTCCGGTGTCCGTGTGACGGAGGGGGAGTCCCGTGTCCGTGTGACGGAGTGGAGTCTGGTGTCCGTGTGACAGAGGGGGTTTGGTGTCGGTGTGACGGAGGGGAGTCCAGTTTCTCCGTGACGGAGGGGAGGTAGGTGTCCGTGTGACGGAGGGGAGTCCGGTGTCCATGTGACGGAGGGGAGTCCGGTGTCTGTGTGACGGAGGGGAGGCTGGTTTCTCCGTGACGGAGGGGAGGCTGGTTTCCGTCTGACGGACGGGAGTCCGGTTTCCGTGTGACGGAGGGGAGGCTGGTTTCTCCGTGACGGAGCGGAGGCTGGTTTCTCCGTGATGGAGGGGAGGCTGGTTTCCGTGTGATAGAGGGGAGTTTGGTGTCCGTGTGACGGAGGGGTGGTCTGGTGTCTCCATGACGGAGGGGGAGGCTGGTTTCCGTGTGACAGAAGGGAGTCCGGTGTCCGTGTGACGTAGTGGAGGCCAGTTTCTCTGTGATGGAGGGAGGGCTGGTTTCCGTTTGATGGAGCGGAGTCCGGTGTTCATGTGATGGAGGGGAGGCTGGTTTCTTCGTGACGGAGGGGACTCCGGTTTCTCCGTGAG
>NW_026779917.1:0-27500 GCF_030144855.1 Hypanus sabinus
AAGGAGGCAGGGGAGAGGGGAATCGTGGTCCGGAGTGGGATGGAGGCAGTGAGAGGGGAATCGTGGTCCGGTAGTGGGAAGGAGGCAGGGAGAGGGGAATCGTGGTCCGAGAGTGGGAAGGAGGCAAGGAGAGGGGAATCGTGGTCCGGGTCTGGGAAGGAGGCAGTGAGAGGGGAATCGTGGTCCGGGAGTGGGAAGGAGGCAGGGAGAGGGGAATCGTGGTCTGGGAGTGGGAAGGAGGCAGGGAGAGGGGAATCGTGGGTCCGAGAGTGGGAAGGAGGCAGGGAGAGGGGAATCGTGATCTGAGAGAGGGAAGGAGACAGGGAGAGGGGATTCGTGGTCTGGGAGTGGGAAGGAGGCAGGGAGAGGGGAATCGTGGACTGGGAGTGGGAAGGAGGCAGGGAGAGGGGAATCGTGGTCTGGGAGTGGGAAGGAGGCAGGGAGAGGGGGAATCGTGGTCCGGGAGTGGGAAGGAGGCAGGGAGAGGGGAATCGTGGTGCAAGAGTGGGAAGGAGGCACGGAGAGGGAATCGTGGTCCGGGTGTGGGATGGAGGCAGGGAGAGGGGAATCGTGGTCTGAGAGTGGGAAGGAGGCAGGGAGAGGGGAATCGTGATCTGGGAGTGGGAAGGAGGCAGGGTGAGGGGAATCGTGGTCAGGGAGCGGGAAGGAGACAGGGAGAGGGGAATCGTGGTCTGGGAGTGGGAAGGAGGGATGGGGAGGGGAATCGTGGTCTGGAGTGGGAAGGAGGCAGGGAGAGGGGAATCGTGGTCCGAGAGTGGGAAGGAGGGAGGGAGATGGGAATCGTGGTCTGAGAGAGCGAAGGAGACAGGGAGAGGGGAATCGTGGTCTGGGAGTGGGAAGGAGGCAGGGAGAGGGGAATCGTGGGCCTAGAGTGGGAAGGAGGCAGGGAGAGGGGAATCGTGGTCCGGTGTGGGAAGGAGGCAGGGAGAGGGGAATCGTGGTCCGGGTGTGGGAAGGAGGCAGTGAGAGGTGAATCGTGGTCCGGGAGTGGGATGGAGAGGCAGGGAGAAGGGAATCGTGGTGCAAGAGTGGGAAGGAGGCAGGGAGAGGGGAATCGTGGTCCGGGTGTGCGATGAGCAGGGAGAGGGGAATCGTGGTCTGAGAGTGGGAAGGAGGCAGGGAGAGGGGAATCGTGGTCAGGGAGCGGGATGGAGACAGGGAGAGGGGAATCGTTGTCCGGGAGTGGGAAGGAGGCAGGGAGAGGGGAATCGTGGTCCGGGAGTGGGAAGGAGGCAGGGAGAGGGGAATTGTGGTCCGGGAGTGGGAAGGAGGCAGGGAGAGGGAAATCGTGGTCCGGGAGTGGGAAGGAGGCAGGGAGAAGGGAATCATGGTCCGGGAGTGGGAAGGAGACAGGGAGAGGGGAATCGTGGTCCGGGAGTGGGAAGGAGGCAGGGAGAGGGGAATCGTGGTCCGGGAGTGGGAAGGAGGCAGGGAGAGGGGAATTGTGGTCCGGGAGTGGGAAGGAGGCAGGGAAAGGGGAATTGTGGTCCGGGAGTGGGAAGGAGCAGGGCAGGGAGAGGGAATCGTGGTCCGGGTGTGGGAAGGAGGCAGTGAGAGGGGAATCGTGGTCCAGGTGTGGGAAGGATGCAGGGAGAAGGGAATCATGGTCCGGGAGTGGGAAGGAGGCAGGGAGAGGGGAATCGTGGTCCGGGAGTGGGAAGGAGGCAGGGAGAGGGGAATCGTGGTCCGGGAGTGGGATGGAGGCAGTGAGAGGGGAATCGTGGTCCGGGTAGTGGGAAGGAGGCAGGGAGAGGGGAATCGTGGTCCGAGAGTGGGAAGGAGGCAAGGAGAGGGGAATCGTGGTCCGGGTCTGGGAAGGAGGCAGTGAGAGGGGAATCGTGGTCCGGGAGTGGGAAGGAGGCAGGGAGAGGGGAATCGTGGTCTGGGAGTGGGGAAGGAGGCAGGGAGAGGGGAATCGTGGTCCGAGAGTGGGAAGGAGGCAGGGAGAGGGGAATCGTGATCTGAGAGAGGGAAGGAGACAGGGAGAGGGGATTCGTGGTCTGGGAGTGGGAAGGAGGCAGGGAGAGGGGAATCGTGGACTGGGAGTGAGAAGGAGGCAGGGAGAGGGGAATCGTGGTCTGGGAGTGGGAAGGAGGCAGGGAGAGGGGAATCGTGGTCCGGGAGTGGGAAGGAGGCAGGGAGAGGGAATCGTGGTGCAAGAGTGGGAAGGAGGCACGGAGAGGGGAATCGTGGTCCGGGTGTGGGATGGAGGCAGGGAGAGGGGAATCGTGGTCTGAGAGTGGGAAGGAGGCAGGGAGAGGGGAATCGTGATCTGGGAGTGGGAAGGAGGCAGGGTGAGGGGGAATCGTGGTCAGGGAGCGGGAAGGAGACAGGGAGAGGGGAATCGTGGTCTGGGAGTGGGAAGGAGGGATGGGGAGGGGAATCGTGGTCTGGGAGTGGGAAGGAGGCAGGGAGAGGGGAATCGTGGTCCGAGAGTGGGAAGGAGGGAGGGAGATGGGAATCGTGGTCTGAGAGAGCGAAGGAGACAGGGAGAGGGGAATCGTGGTCTGGGAGTGGGAAGGAGGCAGGGAGAGGGGAATCGTGGGCCTAGAGTGGGAAGGAGGCAGGGAGAGGGGAATCGTGGTCCGGGTGTGGGAAGGAGGCAGGGAGAGGGGAATCGTGGTCCGGGTGTGGGAAGGAGGCAGTGAGAGGGGAATCGTGGTCCGGGAGTGGGATGGAGGCAGGGAGAAGGGAATCGTGGTGCAAGAGTGGGAAGGAGGCAGGGAGAGGGGAATCGTGGTCCGGGTGTGGGATGGAGGCAGGGAGAGGGGAATCGTGGTCTGAGAGTGGGAAGGAGGCAGGGAGAGGGGAATCGTGGTCAGGGAGCGGGATGGAGACAGGGAGAGGGGAATCGTGGTCCGGGAGTGGGAAGGAGGCAGGGAGAGGGGAATCGTGGTCCGGGAGTGGGAAGGAGGCAGGGAGAGGGGAATTGTGGTCCGGGAGTGGGAAGGAGGCAGGGAGAGGGAAATCGTGGTCCGGGAGTGGGAAGGAGGCAGGGAGAAGGGAATCATGGTCCGGGAGTGGGAAGGAGACAGGGAGAGGGGAATCGTGGTCCGGGAGTGGGAAGGAGGCAGGGAGAGGGGAATCGTGGTCCGGGAGTGGGAAGGAGGCAGGGAGAGGGGAATTGTGGTCCGGGAGTGGGAAGGAGGCAGGGAAAGGGGAATTGTGGTCCGGGAGTGGGAAGGAGGCAGGGAGAGGGGAATCGTGGTCCGGGTGTGGGATGGAGGCAGGGAGAGGGGAATCGTGGTCTGAGAGTGGGAAGGAGGCAGGGAGAGGGGAATCGTGATCTGGGAGTGGGAAGGAGGCAGGGTGAGGGGAATCGTGGTCAGGGAGCGGGAAGGAGACAGGGAGAGGGGAATCGTGGTCTGGGAGTGGGAAGGAGGGATGGGGAGGGGAATCGTGGTCTGGGAGTGGGAAGGAGGCAGGGAGAGGGGAATCGTGGTCCGAGAGTGGGAAGGAGGGAGGGAGATGGGAATCGTGGTCTGAGAGAGCGAAGGAGACAGGGAGAGGGGAATCGTGGTCTGGGAGTGGGAAGGAGGCAGGGAGAGGGGAATCGTGGGCCTAGAGTGGGAAGGAGGCAGGGAGAGGGGAATCGTGGTCCGGGTGTGGGAAGGAGGCAGTGAGAGGGGAATCGTGGTCCGGGAGTGGGATGGAGGCAGGGAGAGGGGAATCGTGGTGCAAGAGTGGGAAGGAGGCAGGGAGAGGGGAATCGTGGTCCGGGTGTGGGATGGAGGCAGGGAGTGGGGAATCGTGGTCTGAGAGTGGGAAGGAGGCAGGGAGAGGGGAATCGTGGTCAGGGAGCGGGAAGGAGACAGGGAGAGGGGAATCGTGGTCCGGGAGTGGGAAGGAGGCAGGGAGAGGGGAATCGTGGTCTGGGAGTGGGAAGGAGGCAGGGAGAGGGGAATCGTGGTCCGGGAGTGGGAAGGAGGCAGGGAGAGGGAAATCGTGGTCCGGGAGTGGGAAGGAGGCAGGGAGAAGGGAATCATGGTCCGGGAGTGGGAAGGAGACAGGGAGAGGGGAATCGTGGTCCGGGAGTGGGAAGGAGGCAGGGAGAGGGGAATCGTGGTCCGGGAGTGGGAAGGAGGCAGGGAGAAGCGAATCATGGTCCGGGAGTGGGAAGGAGGCAGGGAGAGGGGAATCGTGGTGAAAGAGTGGGAAGGAGGCAGGTAGAGGGGAATCGTGGTCCGGGTGTGGGATGGAGGCAGGGAGAGGGGAATCGTGGTCTGACGGTCTGACAGTGGGAAGGAGGCAGGGAGAGGGGAATCGTAATCTGGGAGTGGGAAGGAGGCAGGGAGAGGGGAATCGTGGTCTGGGAGTGGGAAGGAGGGAGGGAGAGGGGAATCATGGTCCGGGTGTGGGATGGAGGCAGGGAGAGAGGAATCGTGGTCTGAGAGTGGGAAGGAGGCAGGGAGAGGGGAATCGTGGTCAGGGAGCGGGAAGGAGACAGGGAGAGGGGAATCGTGGTCCGGGAGTGGGAAGGAGGCAGGGAGAGGGGAATCGTGGTCTGGGAGTGGGAAGGAGGCAGGGAGAGGGAAATCGTGGCCCGGGAGTGGGAAGGAGGCAGGGAGAGGGGAATCGTGGTCTGGGAGTGGGAAGGAGGCAGGGAGAGGGAAATCGTGGCCCGGGAGTGGGAAGGAGGCAGGGAGACGGGAATCGTGGTGCAAGAGTGGGAAGGAGGCAGGGAGAGGGGAATCGTGGTCCGGGTGTGGGATGGAGGCAGGGAGAGGGGAATCGTGGTCTGAGAGTGGGAAGGAGGCAGGGAGAGGGGAATCGTGGTCAGGGAGCGGGAAGGAGACAGGGAGAGGGGAATCGTGGTCCGGGAGTGGGAAGGAGGCAGGGAGAGGGGAATCGTGGTCTGGGAGTGGGAAGGAGGCAGGGAGAGGGGAATCGTGGTCCGGGAGTGGGAAGGAGGCAGGGAGAGGGGAATCGTGGTCTGGGAGTGTGAAGGAGGCAGGGAGAGGGGAATTGTGGTCCGGGAGTGGGAAGGAGACATGGAGAGGGGAATCGTGGTCCGGGAGTGGGAAGGAGGCAGGGAGAGGGGAATCGTGGTCCGGGAGTGGGAAGGTGGCAGGGAGAGGGGAATTGTGGTCTGGGAGTGGGAAGGAGGCAGGGAAAGGGGAATTGTGGTCCGGGAGTGGGAAGGAGGCAGGGAGAGGGGAATCATGGTCCGGGTGTGGGATGGAGGCAGGGAGAGGGGAATCGTGGTGCAAGAGTGGGAAGTAGGCAGGGAGAGGGGAATCGTGGTCAGGGTGTGGGATGGATGCAGTGAGAGGGGAATCGTGGTCTGAGATTGGGAAGGAGGCAGGGAGAGGGGAATCGTAATCTGGGAGTGGGAAGGAGGCAGTGAGAGGGGAATCGTGGTCAGGGAGCGGGAAGGAGACAGGGAGAGGGGAATCGTGGTCTGGGAGTGGGAAGGAGGGAGGGAGAGGGGAATCGTGGTCTGGGAGTGGGAAGGAGGCAGGGAGAGGGGAATCGTGGTCCGAGAGTGGGAAGGAGGCAGGGAGATGGGAATCGTGGTCTGAGAGAGCAGAGGAGACAGGGAGAGGGGAATCGTGGTCTGGTAGTGGGAAGGAGGCAGGGAGAGGGGAATCGTGGGCCTAGAGTGGGAAGGAGGCAGGGAGAGGGGAATCGTGGTCCGGGTGTGGGAAGGAGGCAGTGAGAGGGGAATCGTGGTCCGGGAGTGGGATGGAGGCAGGGAGAAGGGAATCGTGGTGCAAGAGTGGGAAGGAGGCAGGGAGAGGGGAATCGTGGTCCGGGTGTGGGATGGAGGCAGGGAGAGGGGAATCGTGGTCTGAGAGTGGGAAGGAGGCAGGGAGAGGGGAATCGTGGTCAGGGAGCGGGATGGAGACAGGGAGAGGGGAATCGTGGTCCGGGAGTGGGAAGGAGGCAGGGAGAGGGGAATCGTGGTCCGGGAGTGGGAAGGAGGCAGGGAGAGGGGAATTGTGGTCCGGGAGTGGGAAGGAGGCAGGGAGAGGGAAATCGTGGTCCGGGAGTGGGAAGGAGGCAGGGAGAAGGGAATCATGGTCCGGGAGTGGGAAGGAGACAGGGAGAGGGGAATCGTGGTCCGGGAGTGGGAAGGAGGCAGGGAGAGGGGAATCGTGGTCCGGGAGTGGGAAGGAGGCAGGGAGAGGGGAATTGTGGTCCGGGAGTGGGAAGGAGGCAGGGAAAGGGGAATTGTGGTCCGGGAGTGGGAAGGAGGCAGGGAGAGGGGAATCATAGTCCGGGAGTGGTAAGGAGGCAGGGAGAGGGGAATTGTGGTCCGGGAGTGGGAAGGAGGCAGGGAGAGGGAAATCGTGGCCAGGGAGTGGGAAGGAGGCAGGGAGAGGGGAATCGTGGTCCGGGAGTGGGAAGGAGACAGGGAGAGGGGAATCGTGGTCCGGGAGTGGGAAGGAGGCAGGGAGAGTGGAATCGTGGTCCGGGAGTGGGAAGGAGGCAGGGAGAGGGGAATTGTGGTCTGGGCCTGGGAAGGAGGCAGGGAGAGGGGAATCATGGTCCGGGAGTGGGAAGGAGGCAGGGAGAGGGGAATCGTGGTGCAAGAGTGGGGAGGAGGCAGGGAGAGGGGAATCGTGGTCCGGTTGTGGGATGGAGGCAGGGAGAGGGGAATCGTGGTCTGAGAGTGGGAAGGAGGCAGGGAGAGGGGAATCGTGATCTGGGAGTGGGAAGGAGGCAGGGAGAGGGGAATCGTGGTCAGGGAGCGGGAAGGAGACAGGGAGAGGGGAATCGTGGTCTGGGAGTGGGAAGGAGGGAGGGAGAGGGGAATCGTGGTCTGGGAGTGGGAAGGAGGCAGGGAGAGGGGAATCGTGGTCCGAGAGTGGGAAGGAGGCAGGGAGATGGGAATCGTGGTCTGAGAGAGCGAAGGAGACAGGGAGAGGGGAATCGTGGTCTGGGAGTGGGAAGGAGGCAGGGAGAGGGGAATCTTGGGCCGAGAGTGGGAAGAAGGCAGGGAGAGGGGAATCGTGGTCCGGGTGTGGGAAGGAGGCAGTGAGAGGGGAATCGTGGTCCGGGAGTGGGATGGAGGCAGGGAGAGGGGAATCGTGGTGCAAGAGTGGGAAGGAGGCAGGGAGAGGGGAATCGTGGTCCGGGTGTGGGATGGAGGCAGGGAGAGGGGAATCGTGGTCTGAGAGTGGGAAGGAGGCAGGGAGAGGGGAATCGTGGTCAGGGAGCGGGAAGGAGACAGGGAGAGGGGAATCGTGGTCCGGGAGTGGGAAGGAGGCAGGGAGAGGGGAATCGTGGTCTGGGAGTGGGAAGGAGGCAGGGATAGGGGAATTGTGGTCCGGGAGTGGGAAGGAGGCAGGGAGAGGGAAATCGTGGTCCGGGAGTGGGAAGGAGGCAGGGAGAAGGGAATCCTGGTCCGGGAGTGGGAAGGAGGCAGGGAGAGGGGAATCGTGGTCCGGGAGTGGGAACGAGGCAGGGAGAGGGTAATCGTGGTCCGGTAGTGGGAAGGAGGCAGGGAGAGGGGAATTGTGGTCCGGGAGTGGGAAGGAGGCAGGGAAAGGGGAATTGTGGTCCGGGAGTGGGAAGGAGGCAGGGAGAAGGGAATCATTGTCCGGGAGTGGGAGGGAGGCAGGGAGAGGGGAATTGTGGTCCGGGAGTGGGAAGGAGGCAGGGAGAGGGAAATCGTGGTCCGGGAGTGGGAAGGAGGCAGGGAGAGGGGAATCGTGGTCCGGGAGTGGGAAGGAGACAGGGAGAGGGGAATCGTGGTCCGGGAGTGGGAAGGAGGCAGGGAGAGGGGAATCGTGGTCCGGGAGTGGGAAGGAGGCAGGGAGAGGGGAATTGTGGTCTGGGCGTGGGAAGGAGGCAGGGAGAGGGGAATCATGGTCCGGGAGTGGGAAGGAGGCAGGGAGAGGGGAATAGTGGTCCGGGAGTGGGAAGGAGGCAGGGAGAGGGGAATCATGGTCCGGGAGTGGGAAGGAGGCAGGGAGAGGGGAATCGTGGTCCGGGAGTGGGAAGGAGGCAGGGAGAGGGGAATCGTGGTCCGGGAGTGGGAAGGAGGCAGGGAGAGGTGAATGGTGGTCCGGGAGTGGGAACGAGGCAGGGAGAGGGGAATCGTGGTCCGGGAGTGGGAAGGAGGCAGGGAGAGGGGAATTGTGGTCCGGGAGTGGGAAGGAGGCAGGGAAAGGGGAATTGTGGTCCGGGAGTGGGAAGGAGGCAGGGAGAGGGGAATCATTGTCCGGGAGTGGGAGGGAGGCAGGGAGAGGGGAATCATCGTCTGGGAGTGGGAAGGAGGCAGGGAGAGGGGAATCGTGGTCCGGGTGTGGGATGAAGGCAGGGAGAGGGGAATCATGGTCTGGGATTGGGAAGGAGGCAGGGAGAGGGGAATCGTGGTCCGGGAGTGGGAAGGGGGCAGGGAGATGGGAATCGTGGTCTGGGTGTGGGAAGCAGGCAGGGAGAGGGGAATCATGGTCTGGGATTGGGAAGGAGGCAGGGAGAGGTGAATCGTGGTCTGGGAGTGGGAAGGGGGCAGGGAGAGGGGAATCGTGGTCTGGGAGTGGGAAGGAGGCAGGGAGAGGGGAATCGTGGTCCGAGAGTGGGAAGGAGGCAGGGAGAGGGGAATCGTGGTCTGAGAGCGGAAAGGAGGCAGGGAGAGGGGAATTGTGGTCTGGGAGTGGGAAGGAGGCAGGAGGAGGGGAATCGTGGTCCGGGTGTGGGAAGGAGGCAGGGAGAAGGGAATCATGGTCCGGGAGTGGGAAGGAGGCAGGGAGAGTGGAATCGTGGTCCGGGAGTGGGAAGGAGGCAGGGAGAGGGGAATCGTGGTCTGGGAGTGGGAAGGAGGCAGGGAGAGGGGAATCGTGGTCTGGGTGTGGGATGAAGGCAGGGAGAGGGGAATCGTGGTCCGGGAGTGGGATGGAGGCAGTGAGAGGGGAATCGTGGTCCGGGAGTGGGAAGGAAGCAGGGAGAGGGGAAACGTGGTCTGAGAGCGGGAAGGAGACAGGGAGAGGGGAATCGTGGTCTGGGAGTGGGAAGGAGGCAGGGAGAGGGGAATCGTGGTCTGGGTGTGGGATGGAGGCAGGGAGAGGTGAATCGTAGTCCGAGAGTGGGAAGGAGGCAGGGAGAAGGGAATCATGGTCCGGGAGTGGGAAGGAGACATGGAGTGGGGAATCGTGGTCCGGGAGTGGGAAGGAGGCAGGGAGAGGGGAATCGTGGTCCTGGAGTGGGAAGGAGGCAAGGAGAGGGGAATCATGGTCCGGGAGTGGGAAGGAGGCAGGGAGAGGGGAATCGTGGTGCAAGAGTGGGAAGGAGGCAGGGAGAGGGGAATCGTGGTCCGGGTGTGGGATGGAGGCAGGGAGAGGGGAATCGTGGTCTGAGAGTGGGAAGGAGGCAAGGAGAGGGGAATCGTGATCTGGGAGTGGGAAGGAGGCAGGGAGAGGGGAATCGTGGTCAGGGAGCGGGAAGGAGACAGGGAGAGGGGAATCGTGGTCTGGGAGTGGGAAGGAGGGAGGGAGAGGGGAATCGTGGTCTTTGAGTGGGAAGGAGGCAGGGAGAGGGGAATCGTGGTCCGAGAGTGGGAAGGAGGCAGGGAGATGGGAATCGTGGTCTGAGAGAGCGAAGGAGACAGGGAGAGGGGAATCGTGGTCTGGGAGTGGGAAGGAGGCAGGGAGAGGGGAATCTTGGGCCGAGAGTGGGAAGAAGGCAGGGAGAGGGGAATCGTGGTCCGGGTGTGGGAAGGAGGCAGTGAGAGGGGAATCGTGGTCCGGGAGTGGGATGGAGGCAGCGAGAGGGGAATCGTGGTGCAAGAGTGGGAAGGAGGCAGGGAGAGGGGAATCGTGGTCCGGGTGTGGGATGGAGGTAGGGAGAGGGGAATCGTGGTCTGAGAGTGGGAAGGAGGCAGGGAAAGGGGAATCGTGGTCAGGGAGCGGGAAGGAGACAGGGAGAGGGGAATCGTGGTCCGGGAGTGGGAAGGAGGCAGGGAGAGGGGAATTGTGGTCCGGGAGTGGGAAGGAGGCAGGGAGAGGGAAATCGTGGTCCGGGAGTGGGAAGGAGGCAGGGAGAAGGGAATCCTGGTCCGGGAGTGGGAAGGAGACAGGGAGAGGGGAATCGTGGTCCGGGAGTGGGAACGAGGCAGGGAGAGGGTAATCGTGGTCCGGGAGTGGGAAGGAGGCAGGGAGAGGGGAATTGTGGTCCGGGAGTGGGAAGGAGGCAGGGAAAGGGGAATTGTGGTCCGGGAGTGGGAAGGAGGCAGGGAGAGGGGAATCATTGTCCGGGAGTGGGAGGGAGGCAGGGAGAGGGGAATTGTGGTCCGGGAGTGGGAAGCAGGCAGGGAGAGGGAAATCGTGGTCCGGGAGTGGGAAGGAGGCAGGGAGAGGGGAATCGTGGTCCGGGAGTGGGAAGGAGACAGGGAGAGGGGAATCGTGGTCCGGGAGTGGGAAGGAGGCAGGGAGAGGGGAATCGTGGTCCGGGAGTGGGAAGGAGGCAGGGAGAGGGGAATTGTGGTCTGCGCGTGGGAAGGAGGCAGGGAGAGGGGAATCATGGTCCGGGAGTGGGAAGGAGACAGGGAGAGGGAATTGTGGTCCGGGAGTGGGAAGGAGGCAGGGAGAGGGGAATCATGGTCCGGGAGTGGGAAGGAGACAGGGAGAGGGGAATCGTGGTCCGGGAGTGGGAAGGAGGCAGGGAGAGGGGAATCGTGGTCCGGGAGTGGGAAGGAGGCAGGGAGAGGGGAATCGTGGTCCGGGAGTGGGAAGGAGGCAGGGAGAGGTGAATTGTGGTCCGGGAGTGGGAACGAGGCAGGGAGAGGGGAATCGTGGTCCGGGAGTGGGAAGGAGGCAGGGAGAGGGGAATTGTGGTCCGGGAGTGGGAAGGAGGCAGGGAAAGGGGAATTGTGGTCCGGGAGTGGGAAGGAGGCAGGGAGAGGGGAATCATTGTCCGGGAGTGGGAGGGAGGCAGGGAGAGGGGAATTGTGGTCCGGGAGTGGGAAGGAGGCAGGGAGAGGGAAATCGTGGTCCGGGAGTGGGAAGGAGGCAGGGAGAGGGGAATCGTGGTTGGGGAGTGGGAAGGAGACAGGGAGAGGGGAATCGGGGTCCGGGAGTGGGAAGGAGGCAGGGAGAGGGGAATCGTGGTCCGGGAGTGGGAAGGAGGCAGGGAGAGGGGAATTGTGGTCTGGGCGTGGGAAGGAGGCAGGGAGAGGGGAATCATGGTCCGGGAGTGGGAAGGAGGCAGGGAGAGGGGAATTGTGGTCCGGGAGTGGGAAGGAGACAGGGAGAGGGGAATCATGGTCCGGGAGTGGGAAGGAGACAGGGAGAGGGGAATCGTGGTCCGGGAGTGGGAAGGAGGCAGGGAGAGGGGAATCGTGGTCCGGGAGTGGGAAGGAGGCAGGGAGAGGGGAATCGTGGTCCGGGAGTGGGAAGGAGGCAGGGAGAGGTGAATTGTGGTCTGGGAGTGGGAAGGAGGCAGGGAGAGGGGAATCATGGTCCGGGAGTGGGAAGGAGGCAGGGAAAGTGGAATTGTGGTCCGGGAGTGGGAAGGAGGCAGGGAGAGGGGAATCATCGTCTGGGAGTGGGAAGGAGGCAGGGAGAGGGGAATCGTGGTACGGGTGTGGGATGAAGGCAGGGAGAGGGGAATCATGGTCTGGGATTGGGAAGGAGGCAGGGAGAGGGGAATCGTGGTCCGGGAGTGGGAAGGGGGCAGGGAGATGGGAATCGTGGTCTGAGAGCGGGAAGGAGGCAGGGAGAGGGGAATTGTGGTCTGGGAGTGGGAAGGAGGCAGGGAGAGGGGAATCGTGATCTGGGAGTGGGAAGGAGGCAGGGAGGGGGGAATCGTGGTCAGGGAGCGGGAAGGAGACAGGGAGAGGGGAATCGTGGTCTGGGAGTGGGAAGGAGGGAGGGAGAGGGGAATCGTGGTCTGGGAGTGGGAAGGAGGCAGGGAGAGGGGAATCGTGGTCCGAGAGTGGGAAGGAGGCAGGCGGATGGGAATCGTGGTCTGAGAGAGCGAAGGAGACAGGGAGAGGGGAATCGTGGTCTGGGAGTGGGAAGGAGGCAGGGAGAGGGGAATCTTGGGCCGAGAGTGGGAAGAAGGCAGGGAGAGGGGAATCGTGGTCCGGGTGTGGGAAGGAGGCAGTGAGCGGGGAATCGTGGTCCGGGAGTGGGATGGAGGCAGGGAGAGGGGAATCGTGGTGCAAGAGTGGGAAGGAGGCAGGGAGAGGGGAATCGTGGTCCGGGTGTGGGATGGAGGCAGGGAGAGGGGAATCGTGGTCTGAGAGTGGGAAGGAGGCAGGGAGAGGGGAATCGTGGTCAGGGAGCGGGAAGGAGACAGGGAGAGGGGAATCGTGGTCCGGGAGTGGGAAGGAGGCAGGGAGAGGGGAATCGTGGTCTGGGAGTGGGAAGGAGGCAGGGAGAGGGGAATTGTGGTCCGGGAGTGGGAAGGAGGCAGGGAGAGGGAAATCGTGGTCTGGGAGTGGGAAGGAGGCAGGGAGAAGGGAATCCTGGTCCGGGAGTGGGAAGGAGACAGGGAGAGGGGAATCGTGGTCCGGTAATGGGAACGAGGCAGGGAGAGGTTAATCGTGGTCCGGGAGTGGGAAGGAGGCAGGGAGAGGGGAATTGTGGTCCGGGAGTGGGAAGGAGGCAGGGAAAGGGGAATTGTGGTCCGGGAGTGGGAAGGAGGCAGGGAGAGGGGAATCATTGTCCGGGAGTGGGAGGGAGGCAGGGAGAGGGGAATTGTGGTCCGGGAGTGGGAAGGAGGCAGGGAGAGGGAAATCGTGGTCCGGGAGTGGGAAGGAGGCAGGGAGAGGGGAATCGTGGTCCGGGAGTGGGAAGGAGACAGGGAGAGGGGAATCGTGGTCCGGGATTGGGAAGGAGGCAGGGAGAGGTGAATCGTGGTCTGGGAGTGGGAAGGGGGCAGGGAGAGGGGAATCGTGGTCTGGGAGTGGGAAGGAGGCAGGGCGAGGGGAATCGTGGTCCGAGAGTGGGAAGGAGGCAGGGAGAGGGGAATCGTGGTCTGAGAGCGGGAAGGAGGCAGGGAGAGGGGAATTGTGGTCTGGGAGTGGGAAGGAGGCAGGGGGAGGGGCATCGTGGTCCGGGTGTGGGAAGGAGGCAGGGAGAAGGGAATCATGGTCCGGGAGTGGGAAGGAGGCAGGGAGAGTGGAATCGTGGTCCGGGAGTGGGAAGGAGGCAGGGAGAGGGGAATCGTGGTCTGGGAGTGGGAAGGAGGCAGGGAGAGGGGAATCGTGGTCTGGGAGTGGGAAGGAGGCAGGGAGAGGGGAATCGTGGTCTGGGTGTGGGATGAAGGCAGGGAGAGGGGAATCGTGGTCCGGGAGTGGGAAGGAGGCAGGGAAAGTGGAATTGTGGTCCGGGAGTGGGAAGGAGGCAGGGAGAGGGGAATCATCGTCTGGGAGTGGGAAGGAGGCAGGGAGAGGGGAATCGTGGTACGGGTGTGGGATGAAGGCAGGGAGAGGGGAATCATGGTCTGGGATTGGGAAGGAGGCAGGGAGAGGGGAATCGTGGTCCGGGAGTGGGAAGGGGGCAGGGAGATGGGAATCGTGGTCTGAGAGCGGGAAGGAGGCAGGGAGAGGGGAATTGTGGTCTGGGAGTGGGAAGGAGGCAGGGAGAGGGGAATCGTGATCTGGGAGTGGGAAGGAGGCAGGGAGGGGGGAATCGTGGTCAGGGAGCGGGAAGGAGACAGGGAGAGGGGAATCGTGGTCTGGGAGTGGGAAGGAGGGAGGGAGAGGGGAATCGTGGTCTGGGAGTGGGAAGGAGGCAGGGAGAGGGGAATCGTGGTCCGAGAGTGGGAAGGAGGCAGGCGGATGGGAATCGTGGTCTGAGAGAGCGAAGGAGACAGGGAGAGGGGAATCGTGGTCTGGGAGTGGGAAGGAGGCAGGGAGAGGGGAATCTTGGGCCGAGAGTGGGAAGAAGGCAGGGAGAGGGGAATCGTGGTCCGGGTGTGGGAAGGAGGCAGTGAGCGGGGAATCGTGGTCCGGGAGTGGGATGGAGGCAGGGAGAGGGGAATCGTGGTGCAAGAGTGGGAAGGAGGCAGGGAGAGGGGAATCGTGGTCCGGGTGTGGGATGGAGGCAGGGAGAGGGGAATCGTGGTCTGAGAGTGGGAAGGAGGCAGGGAGAGGGGAATCGTGGTCAGGGAGCGGGAAGGAGACAGGGAGAGGGGAATCGTGGTCCGGGAGTGGGAAGGAGGCAGGGAGAGGGGAATCGTGGTCTGGGAGTGGGAAGGAGGCAGGGAGAGGGGAATTGTGGTCCGGGAGTGGGAAGGAGGCAGGGAGAGGGAAATCGTGGTCTGGGAGTGGGAAGGAGGCAGGGAGAAGGGAATCCTGGTCCGGGAGTGGGAAGGAGACAGGGAGAGGGGAATCGTGGTCCGGTAATGGGAACGAGGCAGGGAGAGGTTAATCGTGGTCCGGGAGTGGGAAGGAGGCAGGGAGAGGGGAATTGTGGTCCGGGAGTGGGAAGGAGGCAGGGAAAGGGGAATTGTGGTCCGGGAGTGGGAAGGAGGCAGGGAGAGGGGAATCATTGTCCGGGAGTGGGAGGGAGGCAGGGAGAGGGGAATTGTGGTCCGGGAGTGGGAAGGAGGCAGGGAGAGGGAAATCGTGGTCCGGGAGTGGGAAGGAGGCAGGGAGAGGGGAATCGTGGTCCGGGATTGGGAAGGAGACAGGGAGAGGGGAATCGTGGTCCGGGATTGGGAAGGAGGCAGGGAGAGGTGAATCGTGGTCTGGGAGTGGGAAGGGGGCAGGGAGAAGGGAATCGTGGTCTGGGAGTGGGAAGGAGGCAGGGCGAGGGGAATCGTGGTCCGAGAGTGGGAAGGAGGCAGGGAGAGGGGAATCGTGGTCTGAGAGCGGGGAGGCAGGGAGAGGGGAATTGTGGTCTGGGAGTGGGAAGGAGGCAGGGGGAGGGGCATCGTGGTCCGGGTGTGGGAAGGAGGCAGGGAGAAGGGAATCATGGTCCGGGAGTGGGAAGGAGGCAGGGAGAGTGGAATCGTGGTCCGGGAGTGGGAAGGAGGCAGGGAGAGGGGAATCGTGGTCTGGGAGTGGGAAGGAGGCAGGGAGAGGGGAATCGTGGTCTGGGAGTGGGAAGGAGGCAGGGAGAGGGGAATAGTGGTCTGGGTGTGGGATGAAGGCAGGGAGAGGGGAATCGTGGTCCGGGAGTGGGATGGAGGCAGTGAGAGGGGAATCGTGGTCCGGGAGTGGGAAGGAGGCAGGGAGAGGGGAATCGTGGTCTGAGAGCGGGAAGGAGACAGGGAGAGGGGAATCGTCGTCTGGGAGTGGGAAGGAGGCAGGGAGAGGGGAATCGTGGTCTGGGTGTGGGATGGAGGCAGGGAGAGGTGAATCGTGGTCCGAGAGTGGGAAGGAGGCAGGGAGAAGGGAATCATGGTCCGGGAGTGGGAAGGAGACATGGAGTGGGGAATCGTGGTCCGGGAGTGGGAAGGAGGCAGGGAGAGGGGAATCGTGGTCTGGGAGTGGGAAGGAGGCAGGGAGAGGGGAATTGTGGTCTGGGAGTGGGATGGAGGCAGGGAAAGGGGAATTGTGGTCCGGGAGTGGGAAGGAGGCAGGGAGAGGGGAATCATGGTCCGGGTGTGGGATGGAGGCAGGGAGAGGGGAATCGTGGTGCAAGAGTGGGAAGGAGGCAGGGAGAGGGGAATCGTGGTCCGGGTGTGGGATGGAGGCAGGGAGAGGGGAATCGTGGTCTGAGAGTGGGAAGGAGGCAGGGAGAGGGGAATCGTGATCTGGGAGTGGGAAGGAGGCAGGGAGAGGGGAATCGTGGTCAGGGAGCGGGAAGGAGACAGGGAGAGGGGAATCGTGGTCTGGGAGTGGGAAGGAGACAGGGAGAGGGGAATCGTGGTCTGGGAGTGGGAAGGAGGCAGGGAGAGGGGAATCGTCGTCCGAGAGTGGGAAGGAGGCAGGGAGATGGGAATCGTGGTCTGAGAGAGCGAAGGAGACAGGGAGAGGGGAATCGTGGTCTGGGAGTGGGAAGGAGGCAGGGAGAGGGGAATCGTGGTCCGAGAGTGGGAAGGAGGCAGGGAGAGGGAATCGTGGTCCGGGTGTGGGAAGGAGGCAGTGAGAGGGGAATCGTGGTCCGGGAGTTGGATGGAGGCAGGGAGAGGGGAATCGTGGTGCAAGAGTGGGAAGGAGGCAGGGAGAGGGGAATCGTGGTCCGGGTGTGGGATAGAGGCAGGGAGAGGGGAATCGTGGTCTGTGAGTGGGAAGGAGGCAGGGAGAGGGGAATCGTGATCTGGGAGTGGGAAGGAGGCAGGGAGAGGGGAATTGTGGTCCGGGAGTGGGAAGGAGGCAGGGAGAGGGGAATCGTGGTCCTGGAGTGGGAAGGAGGCAGGGAGAGGGGAATTGTGGTCCGGGAGTGGGAAGGAGGCAGGGAAAGTGGAATTGTGGTCCTGGAGTGGGAAGGAGGCAGGGAGAGGGGAATTGTGGTCCGGGAGTGGGAAGGAGGCAGGGAGACGGGAATCGTGGTCCTGGAGTGGGAAGGAGGCAGGGAGAGGGGAATCGTGGTCTGGGAGTGGGAAGGAGGGAGGGAGAGGGGAATCGTGGTCTGGGAGTGGGAAGAAGGCACTGAGAGGGGAATCGTGGTCCGAGAGTGGGAAGGAGGCAGGGAGATGGGAATCTTGGTCTGAGAGAGCGAAGGAGACAGGGAGAGGGGAATCCTGGTCTGGGAGTGGGAAGGAGGCAGGGAGAGGGGAATCGTGGTCCGAGAGTGGGAAGGAGGCAGGGAGAGGGGAATCGTGGTCCGGGTGTGGGAAGGAGGCAGTGAGAGGGGAATCGTGGTCCAGGAGTGGGATGGAGGCAGGGAGAGGGGAATCGTGGTGCAAGAGTGGGAAGGAGGCAGGGAGAGGGGAATCGTGGTCCGGGTGTGGGATGGAGGCAGGGAGAGGGGAATCGTGGTCTGAGAGTGGGAAGGAGGCAGGGAGAGGGGAATCGTGGTCAGGGAGCGGGAAGGAGACAGGGAGAGGGGAATCGTGGTCCGGGAGTGGGAAGGAGGCAGGGAGAGGGGAATCGTGGTCTGTGAGTGGGAAGGAGGCAGGGAGAGGGGAATTGTGGTCCGGGAGTGGGAAGGAGGCAGGGAGAGGGAAATCGTGGTCCGGGAGTGGGAAGGAGGCAGGGAGAAGGGAATCATGGTCCGGGAGTGGGAAGGAGACAGGGAGAGGGGAATCGTGGTCCGGGAGTGGGAAGGAGGCAGGGAGAGGGGAATCGTGGTCCGGGAGTGGGAAGGAGGCAGGGAGAGGGGAATTGTGGTCCGGGAGTGGGAAGGAAAGGGGAATTGTGGTCCGGGAGTGGGAAGGAGGCAGGGAGAGGGGAATCATTGTCCGGGAGTGGGAGGGAGGCAGGGAGAGGGGAATCGTGGTCCGGGAGTGGGAAGGAGGCAGGGAGAGGGGATTTGTGGTCTGGGCGTGGGAAGGAGGCAGGGAGAGGGGAATCATGGTCCGGGAGTGGGAAGGAGGCAGGGAGAGGGGAATTGTGGTCCGGGAGTGGGAAGGAGGCAGGGAGAGGGGAATCATGGTCTGGGAGTGGGAAGGAGACAGGGAGAGGGGAATCGTGGTCTGGGAGTTGGAAGGAGGCAGGGAGAGGGGAATCGTGGTCCGGGAGTGGGAAGGAGGCAGGGAGAGGGGAATCGTGGTCCGGGAGTGGGAAGGAGGCAGGGAGAGGTGAATTGTGGTCTGGGAGTGGGAAGGAGGCAGGGAGAGGGGAATCATGGTCCGGGAGTGGGAAGGAGGCAGGGAGAGGGGAATTGTGGTCCGGGAGTGGGAAGGAGGCAGGGAGAGGGGAATCATAGTCTGGGAGTGGGAAGGAGGCAGGGAGAGGGGAATCGTGGTCCGGGTGTGGGATGAAGGCAGGGAGAGGGGAATTGTGGTCCGGGAGTAGGAAGGAGGCAGGGAGAGGGAAATCGTGGTCCGGGAGTGGGAAGGAGGCAGGGAGAAGGGAATCATGGTCCGGGAGTGGGAAGGAGACAGGGAGAGGGGAATCGTGGTCCGGGAGTGGGAAGGAGGCAGGGAGAGGGGAATCGTGGTCCGGGAGTGGGAAGGAGGCAGGGAGAGGGGAATCGTGGTCCGAGAGTGGGAAGGAGGCAGGGAGATGGGAATCGTGGTCTGAGAGAGCGAAGGAGGCAGGGAGAGGGGAATCGTGGTCTGGGAGTGGGAAGGAGGCAGGGAGAGGGGAATCGTGGTCCGAGAGTGGGAAGGAGGCAGGGAGAGGGAATCGTGGTCCGGGTGTGGGAAGGAGGCAGTGAGAGGGGAATCGTGGTCCGGGAGTGGGATGGAGGCGGGGAGAGGGGAATCGTGGTGCAAGAGTGGGAAGGAGGCAGGGAGAGGGGAATCGTGGTCCGGGTGTGGGATAGAGGCAGGGAGAGGGGAATCGTGGTCTGTGAGTGGGAAGGAGGCTGGGAGAGGGGAATCGTGATCTGGGAGTGGGAAGGAGGCAGGGAGAGGGGAATCGTGGTCCTGGAGTGGGAAGGAGGCAGGGAGAGGGGAATCGTGGTCTGGGAGTGGGAAGGAGGGAGGGAGAGGGGAATCGTGGTCTGGGAGTGGGAAGAAGGCAGGGAGAGGGGAATCGTGGTCCGAGAGTGGGAAGGAGGCAGGGAGATGGGAATCGTGGTCTGAGAGAGCGAAGGAGACAGGGAGAGGGGAATCCTGGTCTGGGAGTGGGAAGGAGGCAGGGAGAGGGGAATCGTGGGCCGAGAGTGGGAAGGAGGCAGGGAGAGGGGAATCGTGGTCCGGGTGTGGGAAGGAGGCAGTTAGAGGGGAATCGTGGTCCAGGAGTGGGATGGAGGCAGGGAGAGGGGAATCGTGGTGCAAGAGTGGGAAGGAGGCAGGGAGAGGGGAATCGTGGTCCGGGTGTGGGATGGAGGCAGGGAGAGGGGAATCGTGGTCTGAGAGTTGGAAGGAGGCAGGGAGAGGGGAATCGTGGTCAGGGAGCGGGAAGGAGACAGGGAGAGGGGAATCGTGGTCCGGGAGTGGGAAGGAGGCAGGGAGAGGGGAATCGTTGTCTGGGAGTGGGAAGGAGGCAGGGAGAGGGGAATTGTGGTCCGGGAGTGGGAAGGAGGCAGGGAGAGGGAAATCGTGGTCCGGGAGTGGGAAGGAGGCAGGGAGAAGGGAATCATGGTCCGGGAGTGGGAAGGAGACAGGGAGAGGGGCATCGTGGTCCGGGAGTGGGAAGGAGGCAGGGAGAGGGGAATCGTGGTCCGGGAGTGGGAAGGAGGCAGGGAGAGGGGAATTGTGGTCTGGGAGTGGGAAGGAAAGGGGAATTGTGGTCCGGGAGTGGGAAGGAGGCAGGGAGAGGGGGAATCATTGTCCGGGAGTGGGAGGGAGGCAGGGAGAGGGGAATTGTGGTCCGGGAGTGGGAAGGAGGCAGGGAGAGGGAAATCGTGGACCGGGAGTGGGAAGGAGGCAGGGAGAGGGGAATCGTGGTCCGGGAGTGGGATGGAGACAGGGAGAGGGGAATCGTGGTCCGGAGTGGGAAGGAGGCAGGGAGAGGGGAATCGTGGTCCGGGAGTGGGAAGGAGGCAGGGAGAGGGGAATTGTGGTCTGGGCGTGGGAAGGAGGCAGGGAGAGGGGAATCATGGTCCGGGAGTGGGAAGGAGGCAGGGAGAGGGGAATTGTGGTCCGGGAGTGGGAAGGAGGCAGGGAGAGGGGAATCATGGTCTGGGAGTGGGAAGGAGACAGGGAGAGGGGAATCGTGGTCCGGGAGTTGGAAGGAGGCAGGGAGAGGGGAATCGTGGTCCGGGAGTGGGAAGGAGGCAGGGATAGGGGAATCGTGGTCCGGGAGTGGGAAGGAGGCAGGGAGAGGTGAATTGTGGTCTGGGAGTGGGAAGGAGGCAGGGAGAGGGGAATCATGGTCGGGAGTGGGAAGGAGGCAGGGAGAGGGGAATTGTGGTCTGGGAGTGGGAAGGAGGCAGGGAGAGGGGAATCATAGTCTGGGAGTGGGAAGGAGGCAGGGAGAGGGGAATCGTGGTCCGGGTGTGGGATGAAGGCAGGGAGAGGGGAATTGTGGTCCGGGAGTGGGAAGGAGGCAGGGAGAGGGAAATCGTGGTCTGGGAGTGGGAAGGAGGCAGGGAGAAGGGAATCATGGTCCGGGAGTGGGAAGGAGACAGGGAGAGGGGAATCGTGGTCCGGGAGTGGGAAGGAGGCAGGGAGAGGGGAATCGTGGTCCGGGAGTGGGAAGGAGGCAGGGAGAGGGGAATTGTGGTCCGGGAGTGGGAAGGAGGCAGGGAAAGGGGAATTGTGGTCCGGGAGTGGGAAGGAGGCAGGGAGAGGGGAATCATTGTCCGGGAGTGGGAGGGAGGCAGGGAGAGGGGAATTGTGGTCCGGGAGTGGGAAGGAGGCAGGGAGAGGGAAATCGTGGTCCGGGAGTGGGAAGGAGGCAGGGAGAGGGGAATCGTGGTCCGGGAGTGGGAAGGAGACAGGGAGAGGGGAATCGTGGTCCGGGAGTGGGAAGGAGGCAGGGAGAGGGGAATCGTGGTCCGGGAGTGGGAAGGAGGCAGGGAGAGGGGAATTGTGGTCCGGGAGTGGGAAGGAGGCAGGGAGAGGGGAATCATGGTCTGGGAGTGGGAAGGAGACAGGGAGAGGGGAATCGTGGTCCGGGAGTTGGAAGGAGGCAGGGAGAGGGGAATCGTGGTCCGGGAGTGGGAAGGAGGCAGGGAGAGGGGAATCGTGGTCCGGGAGTGGGAAGGAGGCAGGGAGAGGTGAATTGTGGTCTGGGAGTGGGAAGGAGGCAGGGAGAGGGGAATCATGGTCCGGGAGTGGGAAGGAGGCAGGGAGAGGGGAATTGTGGTCCGGGAGTGGGAAGGAGGCAGGGAGAGGGGAATCATAGTCTGGGAGTGGGAAGGAGGCAGGGAGAGGGGAATCGTGGTCCGGGTGTGGGATGAAGGCAGGGAGAGGGGAATCATGGTCTGGGATTGGGAAGGAGGCAGGGAGAGGGGAATCGTGGTCCGGGAGTGGGAAGGGGGCAGGGAGATGGGAATCGTGGTCTGGGTGTGGGAAGCAGGCAGGGAGAGGGGAATCATGGTCTGGGATTGGGAAGGAGGCAGGGAGAGGGGAATCGTGGTCTGGGAGTGGGAAGGGGGCAGGGAGAGGGGAATCGTGGTCTGGGAGTGGGATGGAGGCAGGGAGAGGGGAATCGTGGTCCGAGAGTGGGAAGGAGGCAGGGAGAGGGGAATCGTGGTCTGAGAGCGGGAAGGAGACAGGGAGAGGGGAATTGTGGTCTGGGAGTGGGAAGGAGGCAGGGGGAGGGGAATCGTGGTCCGGGTGTGGGAAGGAGGCAGGGAGAAGGGAATCATGGTCCGGGAGTGGGAAGGAGGCAGGGAGAGTGGAATCGTGGTCCGGGAGTGGGAAGGAGGCAGGGAGAGGGGAATCGTGGTCTGGGAGTGGGAAGGAGGCAGGGAGAGGGGAATCGTGGTCTGGGAGTGGGAAGGAGGCAGGGAGAGGGGAATCGTGGTCTGGGTGTGGGATGAAGGCAGGGAGAGGGGAATCGTGGTCCAGGAGTGGGATGGAGGCAGTGAGAAGGGAATCGTGGTCCGGGAGTGGGAAGGAGGCAGGGAGAGGGGATTCGTGGTCTGAGAGCGGGAAGGAGACAGGGAGAGGGGAATCGTCGTCTGGGAGTGGGAAGGAGGCAGGGAGAGGGGAATCGTGGTCTGGGTGTGGGATGGAGGCAGGGAGAGGGGAATCGTGGTCCGGGAGTGGGAAGGAGGCAGGGAGAGGGGAATCGTGGTCCGGGAGTGGGAAGGAGACAGGGAGAGGGGAATCGTGGTCCGGGAGTGGGAAGGAGGCAGGGAGAGGGGAATCGTGGTCCGGGAGTGGGAAGGAGACAGGGAGAGGGGAATTGTGGTCTGGGCGTGGGAAGGAGGCAGGGAGAGGGGAATCATGGTCCGGGAGTGGGAAGGAGGCAGGGAGAGGGGAATCGTGGTCCGGGAGTGGGAAGGAGGCCGGGAGAGGGGAATCATGGTCTGGGAGTGGGAAGGAGACAGGGAGAGGGGAATCGTGGTCCGGGAGTTGGAAGGAGGCAGGGAGAGGGGAATCGTGGTCCGGGAGTGGGAAGGAGGCAGGGAGAGGGGAATCGTGGTCCGGGAGTGGGAAGGAGGCAGGGAGAGGTGAATTGTGGTCTGGGAGTGGGAAGGAGGCAGGGAGAGGGGAATCATGGTCCGGGAGTGGGAAGGAGGCAGGGAGAGGGGAATTGTGGTCCGGGAGTGGGAAGGAGGCAGGGAGAGGGGAATCATAGTCTGGGAGTGGGAAGGAGGCAGGGAGAGTGGAATCGTGGTCCGGGTGTGGGATGAAGGCAGGGAGAGGGGAATCATGGTCTGGGATTGGGAAGGAGGCAGGGAGAGGGGAATCGTGGTCCGGGAGTGGGAAGGGGGCAGGGAGATGGGAATCGTGGTCTGGGTGTGGGAAGCAGGCAGGGAGAGGGGAATCATGGTCTGGGATTGGGAAGGAGGCAGGGAGAGGGGAATCGTGGTCTGGGAGTGGGAAGGGGGCAGGGAGAGGGGAATCGTGGTCTGGGAGTGGGAAGGAGGCAGGGAGAGGGGAATCGTGGTCCGAGAGTGGGAAGGAGGCAGGGAGAGGGGAATCGTGGTCTGAGAGCGGGAAGGAGACAGGGAGAGGGGAATTGTTGTCTGGGAGTGGGAAGGAGGCCGGGGGAGGGGAATCGTGGTCCGGGTGTGGGAAGGAGGCAGGGAGAAGGGAATCATGGTCCGGGAGTGGGAAGGAGGCAGGGAGAGTGGAATCGTGGTCTGGGAGTGGGAAGGAGGCAGGGAGAGGGGAATCATGGTCTGGGAGTGGGAAGGAGGCAGGGAGAGGGGAATCGTGGTCTGGGAGTGGGAAGGAGGCAGGGAGAGGGGAATCGTAGTCTGGGTGTGGGATGAAGGCAGGGAGAGGGGAATCGTGGTCCGGGAGTGGGATGGAGGCAGTGAGAATGGAATCGTGGTCCGGGAGTGGGAAGGAGGCAGGGAGAGGGGATTCGTGGTCTGAGAGCGGGAAGGAGACAGGGAGAGGGGAATCGTCGTCTGGGAGTGGGAAGGAGGCAGGGAGAGGGGAATCGTGGTCTGGGTGTGGGATGGAGGCAGGGAGAGGGGAATCGTGGTCCGAGAGTGGGAAGGAGGCAGGGAGAAGGGAATCATGGTCCGGGAGTGGGAAGGAGACATGGAGTGGGGAATCGTGGTCCGGGAGTGGGAAGGAGGCAGGGAGAGGGGAATCGTGGTCCGGGAGTGGGAAGGAGGCAGGGAGAGGGGAATTGTGGTCTGGGGGTGGGAAGGAGGCTGGGAAAGGGGAATTGTGGTCCGGGAGTGGGAAGGAGGCAGGGAGAGGGGAATCATGGTCCGGGTGTGGGATGGAGGCAGGGAGAGGGGAATCGTGGTGCAAGAGTGGGAAGGAGGCAGGGAGAGGGGAATCGTGGTCCGGGTGTGGGATGAAGGCAGGGAGAGGGGAATTGTGGTCCGGGAGTGGGAAGGAGGCAGGGAGAGGGAAATCGTGGTCCGGGAGTGGGAAGGAGGCAGGGAGAAGGGAATCATGGTCCGGGAGTGGGAAGGAGACAGGGAGAGGGGAATCGTGGTCCGGGAGTGGGAAGGAGGCAGGGAGAGGGGAATCGTGGTCCGGGAGTGGGAAGGAGGCAGGGAGAGGGGAATTGTGGTCCGGGAGTGGGAAGGAGGCAGGGAAAGGGGAATTGTGGTCCGGGAGTGGGAAGGAGGCAGGGAGAGGGGAATCATTGTCCGGGAGTGGGAGGGAGGCAGGGAGAGGGGAATTGTGGTCCGGGAGTGGGAAGGAGGCAGGGAGAGGGAAATCGTGGTCCGGGAGTGGGAAGGAGGCAGGGAGAGGGGAATCGTGGTCCGGGAGTGGGAATGAGACAGGGAGAGGGGAATCGTGGTCCGGGAGTGGGAAGGAGGCAGGGAGAGGGGAATCGTGTTCCGGGAGTGGGAAGGAGGCAGGGAGAGGGGAATTGTGGTCCGGGAGTGGGAAGGAGGCAGGGAGAGGGGAATCATGGTCTGGGAGTGGGAAGGAGACAGGGAGAGGGGAATCGTGGTCCGGGAGTTGGAAGGAGGCAGGGAGAGGGGAATCGTGGTCCGGGAGTGGGAAGGAGGCAGGGAGAGGGGAATCGTGGTCCGGGAGTGGGAAGGAGGCAGGGAGAGGTGAATTGTGGTCTGGGAGTGGGAAGGAGGCAGGGAGAGGGGAATCATGGTCCGGGAGTGGGAAGGAGGCAGGGAGAGGGGAATTGTGGTCCGGGAGTGGGAAGGAGGCAGGGAGAGGGGAATCATAGTCTGGGAGTGGGAAGGAGGCAGGGAGAGGGGAATCGTGGTCCGGGTGTGGGATGAAGGCAGGGAGAGGGGAATCATGGTCTGGGATAGGGAAGGAGGCAGGGAGAGGGGAATCGTGGTCCGGGAGTGGGAAGGGGGCAGGGAGATGGGAATCGTGGTCTGGGTGTGGGAAGCAGGCAGGGAGAGGGGAATCATGGTCTGGGATTGGGAAGGAGGCAGGGAGAGGGGAATCGTGGTCTGGGAGTGGGAAGGGGGCAGGGAGAGGGGAATCGTGGTCTGGGAGTGGGAAGGAGGCAGGGAGAGGAGAATCGTGGTCCGAGAGTGGGAAGGAGGCAGGGAGAGGGGAATCGTGGTCTGAGAGCGGGAAGGAGACAGGGAGAGGGGAATTGTGGTCTGGGAGTGGGAAGGAGGCAGGGGGAGGGGAATCGTGGTCCGGGTGTGGGAAGGAGGCAGGGAGAAGGGAATCGTGGTCCGGGAGTGGGAAGGAGGCAGGGAGAGGGGAATTGTGGTCCGGGAGTGGGAAGGAGGCAGGGAAAGGGGAATTGTGGTCCGGGAGTGGGAAGGAGGCAGGGAGAGGGGAATCATTGTCCGGGAGTGGGAGGGAGGCAGGGAGAGGGGAATTGTGGTCCGGGAGTGGGAAGGAGGCAGGGAGAGGGAAATCGTGGTCCGGGAGTGGGAAGGAGGCAGGGAGAGGGGAATCGTGGTCCGGGAGTGGGAAGGAGACAGGGAGAGGGGAATCGTGGTCCGGGAGTGGGAAGGAGGCAGGGAGAGGGGAATCGTGGTCCGGGAGTGGGAAGGAGGCAGGGAGAGGGGAATTGTGGTCCGGGAGTGGGAAGGAGGCAGGGAGAGGGGAATCATGGTCTGGGAGTGGGAAGGAGACAGGGAGAGGGGAATCGTGGTCCGGGAGTTGGAAGGAGGCAGGGAGAGGGGAATCGTGGTCCGGGAGTGGGAAGGAGGCAGGGAGAGGGGAATCGTGGTCCGGGAGTGGGAAGGAGGCAGGGAGAGGTGAATTGTGGTCTGGGAGTGGGAAGGAGGCAGGGAGAGGGGAATCATGGTCCGGGAGTGGGAAGGAGGCAGGGAGAGGGGAATTGTGGTCCGGGAGTGGGAAGGAGGCAGGGAGAGGGGAATCATAGTCTGGGAGTGGGAAGGAGGCAGGGAGAGGGGAATCGTGGTCCGGGTGTGGGATGAAGGCAGGGAGAGGGGAATCATGGTCTGGGATTGGGAAGGAGGCAGGGAGAGGGGAATCGTGGTCCGGGAGTGGGAAGGGGGCAGGGAGATGGGAATCGTGGTCTGGGTGTGGGAAGCAGGCAGGGAGAGGGGAATCATGGTCTGGGATTGGGAAGGAGGCAGGGAGAGGGGAATCGTGGTCTGGGAGTGGGAAGGGGGCAGGGAGAGGGGAATCGTGGTCTGGGAGTGGGAAGGAGGCAGGGAGAGGGGAATCGTGGTCCGAGAGTGGGAAGGAGGCAGGGAGAGGGGAATCGTGGTCTGAGAGCGGGAAGGAGACAGGGAGAGGGGAATTGTGGTCTGGGAGTGGGAAGGAGGCAGGGGGAGGGGAATCGTGGTCCGGGTGTGGGAAGGAGGCAGGGAGAAGGGAATCATGGTCCGGGAGTGGGAAGGAGGCAGGGAGAGTGGAATCGTGGTCCGGGAGTGGGAAGGAGGCAGGGAGAGGGGAATCGTGGTCTGGGAGTGGGAAGGAGGCAGGGAGAGGGGAATCGTGGTCTGGGTGTGGGATGAAGGCAGGGAGAGGGGAATCGTGGTCCGGGAGTGGGATGGAGGCAGTGAGAAGGGAATCGTGGTCCGGGAGTGGGAAGGAGGCAGGGAGAGCGGATTCGTGGTCTGAGAGCGGGAAGGAGACAGGGAGAGGGGAATCGTCGTCTGGGAGTGGGAAGGAGGCAGGGAGAGGGGAATCGTGGTCTGGGTGTGGGATGGAGGCAGGGAGAGGGGAATCGTGGTCCGGGAGTGGGAAGGAGGCAGGGAGAGGGGAATCGTGGTCCGGGAGTGGGAAGGAGACAGGGAGAGGGGAATCGTGGTCCGGGAGTGGGAAGGAGGCAGGGAGAGGGGAATCGTGGTCCGGGAGTGGGAAGGAGGCAGGGAGAGGGGAATTGTGGTCTGGGCGTGGGAAGGAGGCAGGGAGAGGGGAATCATGGTCCGGGAGTGGGAAGGAGGCAGGGAGAGGGGAATCGTGGTCCGGGAGTGGGAAGGAGGCAGGGAGAGGGGAATCATGGTCTGGGAGTGGGAAGGAGACAGGGAGAGGGGAATCGTGGTCCGGGAGTTGGAAGGAGGCAGGGAGAGGGGAATCGTGGTCCGGGAGTGGGAAGGAGGCAGGGAGAGGGGAATCGTGGTCCGGGAGTGGGAAGGAGGCAGGGAGAGGTGAATTGTGGTCTGGGAGTGGGAAGGAGGCAGGGAGAGGGGAATCATGGTCCGGGTGTGGGAAGGAGGCAGGGAGAGGGGAATTGTGGTCCGGGAGTGGGAAGGAGGCAGGGAGAGGGGAATCATAGTCTGGGAGTGGGAAGGAGGCAGGGAGAGGGGAATCGTGGTCCGGGTGTGGGATGAAGGCAGGGAGAGGGGAATCATGGTCTGGGATTGGGAAGGAGGCAGGGAGAGGGGAATCGTGGTCCGGGAGTGGGAAGGGGGGCAGCGAGATGGGAATCGTGGTCTGGGTGTGGGAAGCAGGCAGGGAGAGGGGAATCATGGTCTGGGATTGGGAAGGAGGCAGGGAGAGGGGAATCGTGGTCTGGGAGTGGGAAGGGGGCAGGGAGAGGGGAATCGTGGTCTGGGAGTGGGAAGGAGGCAGGGAGAGGGGAATCGTGGTCCGAGAGTGGGAAGGAGGCAGGGAGAGGGGAATCGTGGTCTGAGAGCGGGAAGGAGACAGGGAGAGGGGAATTGTGGTCTGGGAGTGGGAAGGAGGCAGGGGGAGGGGAATCGTGGTCCGGGTGTGGGAAGGAGGCAGGGAGAAGGGAATCATGGTCCGGGAGTGGGAAGGAGGCAGGGAGAGTGGAATCGTGGTCCGGGAGTGGGAAGGAGGCAGGGAGAGGGGAATCATGGTCTGGGAGTGGGAAGGAGGCAGGGAGAGGGGAATCGTGGTCTGGGAGTGGGAAGGAGGCAGGGAGAGGGGAATCGTAGTCTGGGTGTGGGATGAAGGCAGGGAGAGGGGAATCCTGGTCCGGGAGTGGGATGGAGGCAGTGAGAAGGGAATCGTGGTCCGGGAGTGGGAAGGAGGCAGGGAGAGGGGATTCGTGGTCTGAGAGCGGGAAGGAGACAGGGAGAGGGGAATCGTCGTCTGGGAGTGGGAAGGAGTCAGGGAGA
>NW_026779917.1:35000-55000 GCF_030144855.1 Hypanus sabinus
CCTGTATCACACACCCTCCCTGTACCACACACCCTCCCCGTATCACACACCCTCCCCGTACCACACATCCTCCCCGTATCACCCACCAACCCGTACCACACACCCTCCCCGTACCACACACCCTCCCGTACCACACATCCTCCCCGTACCACACACCCAACCCGTATCACACACCCTCCCCGTACCACACACCCTCCCCGTACCACACATCCTCCCCGTATCACCCACCCAACCCGTACCACACACCCTCCCCGTACCACACACCCTCCCCGTACCACACATCCTCCCCGTACCACACACCCTCCCCGTACCACACACCCGCCCCGTACCACACACCCTCCCCGTATCACACACCCTCCCCGTACCACACATCCTCCCCGTATCACCCACCCAACCCGTACCACACACCCGCCCCGTACCACACATCCTCCCCGTACCACACACCCTCCCCATACCACACACCCTCCCCGTACCACACATCCTCCCCGTACCACACATCCTCCCCGTACAACACACCCTCCCCGTATCACACACCCTCCCCGTATCACACACCCTCCTCGTACCACACATCCTCCCCGTACCACACACCCTCCCCGTACCACACACCCTCCTCGTACCACACACCCTCCCCGTATCACACACCCTCCCCGTACCACACATCCTCCCCGTATCACCCACCCAACCCGTACCACACACCCTCCCCGTATCACACACCCTCCTCGTACCACACACCCTCCCCGTATCACACACCCTCCTCGTATCACACACCCTCCTCGTACCACACACCCTCCCCGTATCACACATCCTCCCCGTACCGCACATCCTCCCCGTACCACACACCCTCCCCGTACCACACACCCTCCCCGTACCACACACCCTCCTCGTACCACACACCCTCCCCGTACCACACAACCTCCTCGTATCACACACCCTCCTCGTACCACACACCCTCCCCGTATCACACAACCTCCTCGTACCGCACACCCTCCCCGTACCGCACACCCTCCTCGTATCGCACACCCTCCCCGTACCGCACACCCTCCCCGTATCACACACCCTCCCCGTACCACACACCCTCCCCGTATCACACATCCTGCCCGTACCACACACCCTCCCGGTATCACACACCCTCCCCGTACCACACACCCTCCCTGTATCACACACCCTCCCCGTATCACACACCCTCCCCGTATCACACACCCTCCCTGTATCACACACCCTCCCTGTACCACACACCCTCCCCGTATCACACACCCTCCCCGTACCACACATCCTCCCCGTATCACCCACCCAACCCGTACCACACACCCTCCCCGTACCACACACCCTCCCCGTACCACACATCCTCCCCGTACCACACACCCAACCCGTATCACACACCCTCCCCGTACCACACACCCTCCCCGTACCACACATCCTCCCGTATCACCCACCCAACCCGTACCACACACCCTCCCCGTACCACACACCCTACCCGTACCACACATCCTCCCCGTACCACACACCCTCCCCGTACCACACACCCGCCCCGTACCACACACCCTCCCCGTATCACACACCCTCCCCGTACCACACATCCTCCCCGTATCACCCACCCAACCCGTACCACACACCCGCCCCGTACCACACATCCTCCCGTACCACACACCCTCCCCGTACCACACACCCTCCCCGTACCACACATCCTCCCCGTACCACACATCCTCCCCGTACCACACACCCTCCCCGTATCACACACCCTCCCCGTATCACACACCCTCCTCGTACCACACATCCTCCCCGTACCACACACCCTCCCCGTACCACACACCCTCCTCGTACCACACACCCTCCCCGTATCACACACCCTCCCCGTACCACACATCCTCCCCGTATCACCCACCCAACCCGTACCACACACCCTCCCCGTATCACACACCCTCCTCGTACCACACACCCTCCCCGTATCACACACCCTCCTCGTATCACACACCCTCCTCGTACCACACACCCTCCCCGTATCACACATCCTCCCCGTACCGCACATCCTCCCCGTACCACACACCCTCCCCGTACCACACACCCTCCCCGTACCACACACCCTCCTCGTACCACACACCCTCCCCGTACCACACAACCTCCTCGTATCACACACCCTCCTCGTACCACACACCCTCCCCGTATCACACAACCTCCTCGTACCGCACACCCTCCCCGTACCGCACACCCTCCTCGTATCGCACACCCTCCCCGTACCGCACACCCTCCCCGTATCACACACCCTCCCCGTACCACACACCCTCCCCGTATCACACATCCTGCCCGTACCACACACCCTCCCGGTATCACACACCCTCCCTGTATCACATACCCTCCTCGTATCACACACCCTCCCGTACCACACACCCTCCCCGTATCACACATCCTCCCCGTATCACACATCCTCCCAGTATCACACAATCCTCCCCGTACCACACACCCTCCCCGTACCACACACCCTCCCCGTACCACACACCCTCCCCGTACCACACACCTTCCTTGTATCACACACCCTCCTTGTATCACACATCCTCCCTGTATCACACACCCTCCTCGTACCACACATCCTCCCTGTATCACACACCCTCCTCGTACCACACATACTCCCCGTATCACCCACCCTCCCCGTATCACACACCCTCCCTGTACCACACACCCTCCCCGTACCACACACCCTCCCCGTACCACACACCCTCCCTGTATCACACACCCTCCCCGTATCACACACCCGCCCCGTACCAGACACCCTCCCCGTACCACACACCCTCCCGTACCACACACCCTCACCGTACCACACACCCTCCCCGTACCACACATCCTCCTCGTATCACACATCCTCCCGGTACCACACACCCTCACCGTACCACACACCCTCCCCGTACCGCACGCCCTCCCCGTACCGCACGCCCTCCCCGTACCACACACCCTCCTCGTACCACACACCCTCCCCGTACCACACATCCTCCTCGTATCACACATCCTCCCGGTACACACACCCTCCCCGTACCACACACCCTCCCCGTACCACACATCCTCCCTGTATCACACACCCTCCTCGTACCACACATACTCCCCGTATCACCCACCCTCCCCGTATCACAACACCCTCCCTGTACCACACACCCTCCCCGTACCACACACCCCTCCCCGTACCACACACCCTCCCTGTATCACACACCCTCCCCGTATCACACACCCGCCCCGTACCAGACACCATCCCCGTACCACACACCCTCCCCGTACCACACACCCTCACCGTACCACACACACTCCCTGTATCACACACCCTCCCCGTATCACAGACCCTCCCGTACCGCACGCCTCCCTCCCGTACCACACACCCTCCTCGTACCACACACCCTCCCCGTACCACACATCCTCCTCGTATCACACATCCTCCCGTACCACACACCCTCACCGTACCACACACCCTCCCCGTACCGCACGCCCTCCCGTACCGCACGCCCTCCCGTACCACACACCCTCCTCGTACCACACACACCCTCCCCGTACCACACATCCTCCTCGTATCACACATCCTCCGGTACCACACATCCTCCCCGTACCACACACCCTCCTCGTATCACACATCCTCCCGGTACCACACACCCTCCCCGTACCACACATCCTCCCCGTACCACACACCCTCCCCGTACCACACACCCTCCCCGTACCACACACCCTCCCCGTATCACACATCCTCCCCGTATCCACACACCCTCCCGTTTCACACAACCTCCCCGTACCACACACCCTCCCCGTATCACACACCCTCCCCGTACCACACACCCTCCTCGTATCGCACATCCTCCCCGTATCACTCACCCTCCCCGTATCACACACCCTCCCGTACCACACACCCTCCCCGTACCACACACCCTGGTCGTATCACACACCCTCCCCGTACCACACACCCTCCCCGTACCACACACCCTGGTCGTATCACACACCCTCCCCGTACCACACACCCTCCCCGTACCACTCACCCTCCCCGTACCACACACCCTGGTCATATCACACACCCTCCCTGTACCACACACCCTCCCCGTACCACACACCCACCCCGTACCACACACCCTGGTCGTACCACACATCCTCCCCGTATCACCCACCCTCCCCGTATCACACACCACTCCCCGTACAACACACCCTCTTCGTACCACACACCCTCTCCGTACCACACATCCTCCTCGTATCGCACATCCTCCCCGTATCACACACCCTCCCCGTATCACACACCCCTCCCCATACCACACACCCTCCCCGTACCACACACCCACCCCGTATCACACATCCTCCCCGTACCACACACCCTCCCTGTATCACACACCCTCCCCGTACAACACAACCTCCCCGTAACACACGCCCTCCCCGTATCACACATCCTCCCCGTACCACACACCCTCCCTGTATCACACACCCTCCCCGTACAACACAACCTCCCCGTAACACACGCCCTCCCCGTATCACACATCCTCCCCGTACCACACACCCTCCCTGTATCACACACCCTCCCCGTACAACACAACCTCCCCGTAACACACGCCCTCCCCGTACCACACACCCTCCCCGTACCACACACCCTCCCCGTATCACACACCCTCCCCGTACGACACACCCTCCCCGTATCACACATCCTCCCCGTACCACACACCCTCCCTGTACCACACACCCTCCCCGTACCACACATCCTCCTCGTATCGCACATCCTCCCCGTATCACACACCCTCCCCGTATCACACACCCTCCCCATATCACACACCCTGGTCGTACCACACACCCTCCCAGTACCACACACCCTCCCCGTACCACACACCCTCCCCGTATCACACATCCTCCCCGTATCACACACCCTCACCGTACAACACAACCTCCCCGTACCACAATCGTCCCCGTACCACACACCCTGGTCGTACCACACATCCTCCCCGTATCACACACCCTCCCCGTACCACACACCCTCCCTGTATCACACGTCCTCCCCGTATCACACACCCTCCCCGTACCACACACCCTCACCGTATCACCCAACCTCCCCGTATCACACACCCTCCTCGTACCACACACCCTGGTCGTACCGCACACCCTCCCCGTACCACACACCCTGGTCGTAACGCACGCCCTCCCCGTACCACACACCCTCCCCGTACCACACACCCTCCCCGTACCACACACCCTCCCCGTATCACACACCCTCCCCGTATCACACACCCTCCCCGTACCACACACCCTCCCCGTACCACACACCCTCCTCGTACCACACACCCTCCCCGTACCACACACCCTGGTCGTACCACACACCCTCCCCATATCACACACCCTCCCCGTATCACCCACCCTCCCCGTACCACACACCCTCCCCATACCACACACACTCCCTGTACCACACACCCTGGTCGTACCACACACCCTCCCCGTATCACACACCCTCCCCGTACCACACACCCTCCCCGTATCACCCACCCTCCCCGTACCACACACCCTCCCCGGATCACACACCCTCCTCGTACCACTCACCCTTCCCGTACCACACACCCTCCCCGTATCACCCACCCTCCCCGTACCACACACCCTCCCCGTATCACCCACCCTCCCCGTACCACACACCCTCCCCATACCACACACCCACCCCGTACCACACACCCTCCTCGTACCACACACCCTCCTCGTACCACACACCCTCCCCGTACCACACACCCTGGTCGTACCACACACCCTCCCCATATCACACACCCTCCCCGTATCACCCACCCTCCCCGTACCACACACCCTCCCCATACCACACACACTCCCTGTACCACACACCCTGGTCGTACCACACACCCTCCCCGTATCACACACCCTCCCCGTACCACACACCCTCCCCGTATCACCTACCCTCCCCGTACCACACACCCTCCCCGTATCACACACCCTCCTCGTACCACTCACCCTCCCCGTACCACACACCCTCCCTGTATCACACACCCTCCCCGTACCACACACCCTCCCCATACCACACACCCACCCCGTACCACACACCCTGGTCATACCACACACCCTCCCCGTATCACCCACCCTCCCCGTACCACACACCCTCCCCATACCACACACCCTCCCTGTACCACACACCCTCCTCGTACCACACACCCTCCCTGTACCACACACCCTCCCTGTACCACACACCCTGGTCGTACCACACACCCTCCGCATATCACACACCCTCCCCATATCACACACCCTCCCCGTACCATACACCCTCCCCGTACCACACACCCCGTATCACACATCCTCCCAGTATCACACACCCTCCCCGCCTCCCTGTATCACACACCCTCCCCGTATCACACACCCTCCCCGTATCACACACCCTCCCCGTACCGCACATCCTCCCCGTACCGCACACCCTCCCCGTACCGCACACCCTCCCCGTACCACACACCCTCCCCGTATCACACACCCTCCCCGTACCACACACCCTCCCCGTACCACACATCCTCCCCGTATCGCACACCCTCCCCGTATCACACACCCTCCTCGTATCACACACCCTCCCCGTATCACACATCCTCCCCGTACCACACACCCTCCCCGTACCACACATCCTCCTCGTATCGCACATTCTGGTCGTACCACACACCCTGGTTGTACCACACACCCTCCCCGTACCCCACACCCTCCCCGTACCACACATCCCTCCCCGTATCACACACACTCCCCGTATCACACACCCTCCCCGTACCACACACCCTCACCGTACCGCACACCCTCCCCGTACCACACACACTCCCCGTATCACACACCCTCCCCGTACCACACACCCTCACCGTACCGCACACCCTCCCCGTACGACACACCCTCCCTGTATCGCACACCCTCCCCGTACCACACACCCTCCCCGTACCACACACCCTCCCCGTACCACACACCCTCCCTGTACCACTCACCCTCCCCGTACCACACACACTCCCCGTATCACACACCCTCCCCGTACCACACACCCTCACCGTATCACACACCCTCCCCGTACCACACACCCTCACCGTACCGCACACCCTCCCCGTACCACACTCCCTCCCCGTATCACACACACTCCCCGTATCACACACCCTCCCCCTACCGCACATCCTCCCCGTATCACACACCCTCCCCGTACGACACACCCTCCCTGTATCGCACACCCTCCCCGTACCACACACCCTCCCCGTACCACACACCCTCCCTGTACCACTCACCCTCCCCGTACCACACACCCTCCCCGTATCACCCACCCTCCCCGTACCACACACCCTCCCCGTATCACTCACCCTCCCCGTACCACACACCCACCCCGTACCACACACCCTCCTCGTACCACACACCCTCCTCATACCACACACCCTCCCCGTACCACACACCCTGGTCGTACCACACACCCTCCCCATATCACACACCCTCCCCGTATCACCCACCCTCCCCGTACCACACACCCTCCCCATACCACACACACTCCCTGTACCACACACCCTGGTCGTACCACACACCCTCCCCGTATCACACACCCTCCCCGTACCACACACCCTCCCCGTATCACCCACCCTCCCCGTACCACACACCCTCCCCGTATCACACACCCTCCTCGTACCACTCACCCTCCCCGTACCACACACCCTCCCCGTATCACACACCCTCCCCGTACCACACACCCTCCCCATACCACACACCCACCCCGTACCACACACCCTGGTCATACCACACACCCTCCCCGTATCACCCACCCTCCCCGTACCACACACCCTCCCCATACCACACACCCTCCCTGTACCACACACCCTCCTCGTACCACACACCCTCCCTGTACCACACACCCTTCCCGTACCACACACCCTCCCCGTACCACACACCCTCCCTGTACCACACACCCTCCTCGTACCACACACCCTCCCTGTACCACACACCCTCCCCGTACCACACACCCTCCCCGTACCACACACCCTGGTCATACCACACACCCTCCCCGTATCACCCACCCTCCCCGTACCACACACCCTCCCCATACCACACACCCTCCCTGTACCACACACCCTCCTCGTACCACACACCCTCCCTGTACCACACACCCTCCCCGTACCACACACCCTCCCCGTACCACACACCCTCCCCGTATCACCCACCCTCCCCGTACCACACACCCTCCTCGTACCACACACCCTCCCTGTACCACACACCCTCCCCGTACCACACACCCTCCCTGTACCACACACCCTCCCCGTATCACACACCCTCCCTGTACCGCACACCCTGGTCGTACCACACACCCTCCGCATATCACACACCCTCCCCATATCACACACCCTCCCCGTACCATACACCCTCCCCGTACCACACACCCCGTATCACACATCCTCCCAGTATCACACACCCTCCCCGCCTCCCTGTATCACACACCCTCCCCGTATCACACACCCTCCCCGTATCACACACCCTCCCCGTACCGCACATCCTCCCCGTACCGCACACCCTCCCCGTACCACACACCCTCCCCGTACCACACACCCTCCCCGTACCACACATCCTCCTCGTATCGCACACCCTCCCCGTATCACACACCCTCCCCGTATCACACACCCTCCCCGTATCACACATCCTCCCCGTATCACACACCCGCCCCGTACCACACACCCTCCCCGTACCACACACCATCCCCGTACCACACACCCTCCCCGTATCACACACCCTCCCCGTACCACACATCCTCCCCGAACCACACACGCTCCCCGTATCACACACCCTCCCCGTATCACACACCCTCACCGTACCGCACACCCTCCCCGTACCACACTCCCTCCCCGTATCACACACACTCCCCGTATCACACACCCTCCCCCTACCGCACATCCTCCCCGTATCACACACCCTCCCCGTACGACACACCCTCCCTGTATCGCACACCCTCCCCGTACCACACACCCTCCCCGTACCACACACCCTCCCTGTACCACACACCCTCCCCGTACCACACACCCTGGTCGTTTCACACATCCTCCCCGTACCAGACACCCTCCCCGTACCACACATCCTCCCTGTACCACACACCCTGCCCGTACCACACACCCTCCCCGTACCACACACCCTGGTCGTACCGCATGCCCTCCCCGTATCACACACCCTCCCCGTACCACACACCCTCCCAGTACCACATACCCTCCCCGTACCATACACCCTGGTCGTACCGCGTGCCCACCCAGTACCACACACCCTCCCAGTGCCACACATCCTCCCCGTATCACACAACCTACCCGCCTCCCCGTACCACACACCCTCCCCGTACCATACACCCTCCCCGTACCACACACCCTCCCCGTACCACACACCCTCCCAGTACCACACACCCTCCCCGTATCACACACCCTCCCCGTACAGCACACCCTCCCCGTACCACACACCCTGGTCGTACCGCACGCCCCCCCGTACCGCACACCCTCCCCGTACCACACACCCTCCCCGTATCACACAACCTCCCCGTATCACACAACCTCCCCGCCTCCCCGTACCACACACCCTCCCCGTATCACACATCCTCCCCGTATCACACAACCTCCCCGCCTCCCCGTACCACACACCCTCCGCGTACCATACACCCTCCCCGTACCACACACCCTCCCCGTAACACACACCCTGGTCGTACCACACACCCTCCCCGTACCACACACCCTCCTCGTATCGCACATCCTCCCCGTATCACACACCCTCCCCGTATCACACACCCTGGTCGTACCACACACCCTCCCCGTACCACACACCCTGGTCATACCGCACGCCCTCCCCGTACCACACACCCTCCCCGTATCACACACCCTGGTCGTACCGCACGCCCTCCCCGTACCACACACCCTCCCTGTATCACACACCCTGGTCGTACCGCACGCCCTCCCCGTACCACACACCCTCCCCGTACCACACACCCTCCCCGTATCACACACCCTCCCCGTACCACACACCCTCCCCGTACCACACATCCTCCCCGTACCACACATCCTCCCCGTAACACACACCCTCCCCGTATCACACACCCTCCTCGTACCACACACCCTCCCCGTATCACACATCCTCCCCGTATCACACACCCTCCCCGTAACACACACCCTCCCCGTATCACACACCCTCCCCGTATCACACACCCTCCCCGTATCACACACCCTCCCCATACAGCACATCCACCCTGTATCGCACACCCTCCCCATACCGCACACCCTCCCCGTACCGCACACCCTCCCCGTACCACACACCCTCCCCGTATCACACACACTCCCCGTATCACACACCCTCCCCGTACCACACACCCTCCCGGTATCACACACCCTCCCTGTACGACACACCCTCCCCGTACCACACACCCTCCCCGTACCACACACACTCCCCGTATCACACACACTCCCCGTACCACACACACTCCCCGTATCACACACCCTCCCCGTACCACACACCCTCCCCGTACCACACATCCTCCCCGTACCACACACCCTGGTCGTACCACACACCCTCCCAGTAAGACACACCCTCCCCGTACCACACACCCTCCCAGTACCACACACCCTCCCCGTACCACACACCCTGGTCGTACCACACACCCTCCCCGTACCACACACCCTGGTCGTACCACACACCCTCCCCGTACCACACACCCTCCCCGTACCACACACCCTCCCCGTACCACACACCCTCCCCGTATCACACACCCTCCCCGTACCACACACCCTGGTCGTACCACACATCCTCCCCGTACCACACACCCTCCCAGTAAGACACACCCTCCCCGTACCACACATCCTCCCCGTACCACACACCCTCCCCTTATCACACACCCTCCCCATACCACACACCCTCCCCGTACCACACACCCTCCCCGTACCACACACCCTCCCAGTACCACACACCCTCCCCGTACCACACACCCTGGTCGTACCGCACGCCCACCCCGTACCGCACACCCACCCCGTATCACACACCCTCCCCGTACCACACACCCACCCCGTATCACACACCCTCCCCGTATCACACATCCTCCCCGTTTCACACACCCTCCCCGTACCACACACCCTCCCTGTATCACACATCCACCCCGTTTCACACACCCTCCCCGTACCACACACCCTCCCCGTACCACACACCCTCCCAGTACCACACACCCTCCCCGTACCACACACCCTCCCCGTACCACACACTCTCCCCGTATCACACATCCTCCCCGTATCACACACCCTCCCCGTACCACACACCCTCCCCGTACCAAACACACTCCCCGTATCGCACACCCTCCCCGTATCGCACACCCTCCCCATATCACACACCCTCCCCGTATCACACACCCTCCCCATACCACACACCCTCCCCGTATCACACACCCTCGCCGTTCCACACATCCTCCCCGTATCACACATCCTCCCCGTACCACACACCCTCCCCGTACCACACACCCTCCCCGTACCACACACCCTCCCCGTATCACACACCCTCGCCGTTCCACACATCCTCCCCGTATCACACATCCTCCCCGTACCACACATCCTCCCCGTATCACACATCCTCCCCGTACCACACACCCTCCCCGTATCACACACCCTCCCCGTACCACACACCCTCCCCGTATCACACACCCTCCCCGTACCACACACCCTCCCCGTATCACACACTCTCCTCGTACCGCACACTCTCCCCGTACCGCACACCCTCCCCGTATCGCACACCCTCCCCGTATCGCACACCCTCCCCATATCGCACACCCTCCCCGTACCACACACCCCTCCCCGTACCACACACCCTCCCTGTACCACACACCTTCCCCGTACCACACAACCTCCCCGTATCACACACCCTCCCCGTATCACACACCCTCCCCATACCACACACCCTCCCCGTATCACACATCCTCCCCATATCACACACCCTGGTTGTACCACACACCCTCCCCGTACCACACACCCTCCCCGTACCACACACCCTCCCCGTACCACACACCCTCCTCGTATCGCACATCCTCCCCGTATCACACACCCTCCCCGTATCACACACCCTGGTTGTACCACACACCCTCCCCGTACCACACACCCTAGTCATACCGCACACCCTCCCCGTACCGCACACCCTCCCCGTACCACACACCCTCCGCGTACCACACACCCTCCCCGTATCACACATCATCCCCGTACCACACACCCTCCCCGTACCACACACCCTGGTCGTACCACACACCCTCCCCGTACCACACACCCTCCCCGTACCACACATCCTCCCCGTACCATACACCCTCCCCGTACCATACACCCTCCCCGTATCACACACCCTCCCCGTATCACACACCCTCCCCGTACCACACACCCCGTATCACACATCCTCCCCGTATCACACACCCTCCCCGCCTCCCCGTATCACACACCCTCCTCGTACCACACACCCTCCCCGTACCACACACCCTCCCCATGCCACACACCCTCCCCGTACCGCACACTCTCCCCGTATCACACACCCTCCCCGTACCACACACCCTCCCCGTATCACACATCCTCCCCGTACCCCACACCCTCCCCGTATCACACACCCTCCTCGTACCACACACCCTCCCCGTATCACACACCCTCCCCCGTATCACACACCCGCCCCGTACCACACACCCTCCCCGTATCACACACCCTCCTCGTACCACACACCCTCCCCGTATCACACACCCTCCCCGTAACACACACCCTCCCCGTATCACACACCCTCCTCGTACCACACACCCTCCCCGTATCACACACCCTCCCCGTATCACACACCCTCCCCGTACCACACACCCTCCCCGTATCACACACCCTCCCCGTATCACACACCCTCCCCGTACAGCACATCCACCCCGTATCGCACACCCTCCCCGTACCGCACACCCTCCCCGTACCGCACACCCTCCCCGTATCACACACACTCCCCATACCACACAACCTCCCCGTACCACACATCCTCCCCGTACCACACACCCTCCACGTATCATACACCCACCCCGTACTACACACCTCCCCGTATCACACACCCTCCCCGTACCACACTCCCTCCCCGTATCACACACCCTCCCCGTACCACACACCCTCCCCGTACCACACAACCTCCCCGTATCACACACTCTCCTCGTACCGCACACCCTCCCAGTACCGCACACCCTCCCCATATCGCACACCCTCCCCGTATCGCACACCCTCCCCATATCGCACACCCTCCCCGTACCACACACCCTCCCCGTACCACACACCCTCCCTGTACCACACACCTTCCCCGTACCACACACCCTCCCCGTATCACACACCCTCCCCGTATCACACACCCTCCCCATACCACACACCCTCCCCGTATCACACATCCTCCCCATATCACACACCCTGGTTGTACCACACACCCTCCCCGTACCACACACCCTCCCCGTACCACACACCCTCCTCGTATCGCACATCCTCCCCGTATCACACACCCTCCCCGTATCACACACCCTGGTTGTACCGCACACCCTCCACGTACCACACACCCTCCGCGTACCACACACCCTCCCCGTATCACACATCCTCCCCGTACCACACACCCTCCCCGTACCACACACCCTGGTCGTACCACACACCCTCCCCATACCACACACCCTCCCCGTACCACACATCCTCCCCGTACCATACACCCTCCCCGTATCACACACCCTCCCCGTACCACACACCCCGTATCACACATCCTCCCCGTATCACACACCCTCCCCGCCTCCCCGTATCACACACCCTCCTCGTACCACACACCCTCCCCGTACCACACACCCTCCCCATGCCACACACCCTCCCCGTACCGCTCACTCTCCCCGTACCGCACACCCTGCCCGTACCACACACCCTCCCCGTACCACACACCCTCCCCGTATCACACACCCTCCTCGTACCACACACCCTCCCCGTATCACACACCCTCCCCGTATCACACACCCTCCCCGTATCACACACCCTCCTCGTACCACACACCCTCCCCGTACCGCACACCCTCCCCGTATCACACACACTCCCCGTATCACACACCCTCCCCCTACCGCACATCCTCCCCGTATCACACACCCTCCCCGTACGACACACCCTCCCCGTACGACACACCCTCCCTGTATCGCACACCCTCCCCGTACCACACACCCTCCCTGTACCACACACCCTCCCCGTACCACACACCCTAGTCGTACCACACATCCTCCCCGTACCACACACCCTCCCCGTACCACACACCCTCCCCGTACCACACACCCTGGTCGTATCACACAACCTCCCCGCCTCCCCGTACCACACACCCTCCCCGTACCACACACCCTCCCCGTATCACACACCCTCCCCGTATCACACACCCTCCCCGTACCACACATCCTCCCCGTATCACACATCCTCCCCGTACCACACACCCTCCCCGTACCACACACCCTCCCCGTATCACACACCCTCCCCGTATCACAGACCCTCCCCGTACCACACATCCTCCCCGTATCACACACCCTCCCCGTATCACACACCCTCCCCGTATCACACATCCTCCCCGTATCACACATCCTCCCCGTACCACACACCCTCCCCGTATCACACATCCTCCCCGTATCACACATCCTCCCCGTATCGCACACCCTCCCCGTACCACACATCCTCCCCGTATCACACATCCTCCCCGTACCACACACCCTCCTCGTACCACACACCCTCCCCGTTCCACACATCCTCCCCGTACCACACACCCTCCCCGTACCACACACCCTACCCGTACCACACACCCTCCTCGTACCACACACCCACCCTGTATCACACACCCTCCCCGTACCACACACCCTCCCCGTTCCAAACACCCTCCCCGTACCACACACCCTCCCCGTACCACACATCCTCCCCGTATCACACACCCTCCCCATATCACACACACTCCCCGTACAACACACCCTCCCCGTATCGCACACCCTCCCCGTATCACACACCCTCCCCGTATCGCTCACTCTCCCCGTACCACACACCCTGGTCGTACCGCATGCCCTCCCCGTACCACACACCCTGGTCGTACCGCACGCCCTCCCCGTACCACACACCCTCCCCGTACCACACACCCTGGTCGTACCGCATGCCCTCCCCATACCACACACCCTGGTCGTACCGCATGCCCTCCCCGTATCACACACCCTCCCCGTACCACACACCCTCCCCGTATCACACAACCTCCCCGCCTCCCCGTACGACACCCCCTTCCCGTACCATACACCCTCCCCGTACCACACACCCTCCCCGTATCACACACCCTCGCCGTATCACACACCCTCCCCGTACCACACATCCTCCCCGTATCACACTACCTCCCCGTATCGCACACCCTCCCCATAACACACACCCCCCCCGTACCACACACCCTGGTCGTACCGCATGCCCTCCCCGTACCACACACCCTGGTCGTACCGCACGCCCTTCCCGTACCACACACCCTCCCCGTACCACACACCCTGGTCGTACCGCATGCCCTCCCCATACCACACACCCTGGTCGTACCGCATGCCCTCCCCGTATCACACACCCTCCCCGTACCACAAACCCTCCCCGTATCACACAACCTCCCCGCCTCCCCGTACGACACACCCTCCCCGTACCATACACCCTCCCCGTACCACACACCCTCCCCGTACCACACATCCTCCCCGTACCACACACCCTCCCCGTACCACACACCCTCCCTGTATCACACACCCTCCCCGTATCACACACCCTCCTCGTATCACTCACCCTCCCCGTATCACACACCCTCCCCGTATCACACACCCTCCCCGTATCATACACCCTCCCCGTACCACAAACCCCGTATCACACATCCTCCCCGTATCACACACCCTCCCCGTATCGCTCACTCTCCCCGTACCACACACCCTCCCCGTATCACACACCCTCCCCATACCACACACCCTCCCTGTATCACACACCCTCCCCGTACCACACACCCTCCCCGTATCACACACCCTCCCCGTACCACACACCCTCCCCGTATCACACACCCTCCCCGTACCACACACCCTCCCCGTATCACACACCCTCCCCGTATCACACACCCTCCCCGTACAGCACATCCACCCCGTATCGCACACCCTCCCCGTACCGCACACCCTCCCCGTACCGCACACCCTCCCCGTATCACACACACTCCCCATACCACACAACCTCCCCGTACCACACATCCTCCCCGTACCACACACCCTCCACGTATCATACACCCACCCCGTACTACACACCTCCCCGTATCACACACCCTCCCCGTACCACACTCCCTCCCCGTATCACACACCCTCCCCGTACCACACACCCTCCCCGTACCACACAACCTCCCCGTATCACACACTCTCCTCGTACCGCACACCCTCCCAGTACCGCACACCCTCCCCGTATCGCACACCCTCCCCGTATCGCACACCCTCCCCATATCGCACACCCTCCCCGTACCACACACCCTCCCCGTACCACACACCCTCCCTGTACCACACACCTTCCCCGTACCACACACCCTCCCCGTATCACACACCCTCCCCGTATCACACACCCTCCCCATACCACACACCCTCCCCGTATCACACATCCTCCCCATATCACACACCCTGGTTGTACCACACACCCTCCCCGTACCACACACCCTCCCCGTACCACACACCCTCCTCGTATCGCACATCCTCCCCGTATCACACACCCTCCCCGTATCACACACCCTGGTTGTACCGCACACCCTCCACGTACCACACACCCTCCGCGTACCACACACCCTCCCCGTATCACACATCCTCCCCGTACCACACACCCTCCCCGTACCACACACCCTGGTCGTACCACACACCCTCCCCGTACCACACACCCTCCCCGTACCACACATCCTCCCCGTACCATACACCCTCCCCGTATCACACACCCTCCCCGTACCACACACCCCGTATCACACATCCTCCCCGTATCACACACCCTCCCCGCCTCCCCGTATCACACACCCTCCTCGTACCACACACCCTCCCCGTACCACACACCCTCCCCATGCCACACACCCTCCCCGTACCGCTCACTCTCCCCGTACCGCACACCCTGCCCGTACCACACACCCTCCCCGTACCACACACCCTCCCCGTATCACACATCCTCCCCGTACCACACACCCTCCCCGTACCACACACCCTGGTCGTACCACACACCCTGGTCGTACCACACACCCTGGTCGTACCACACACCCTCCCCATACCACACACCCTCCCCGTATCACACACCCTCCCCGTATCACACATCCTCCCCGTACCGCACATCCTCCCCGTACCACACACCCTCCCCGTATCACACACCCGCCCCGTACCACACACCCTCCCCGTATCACACACCCTCCTCGTACCACACACCCTCCCCGTATCACACACCCTCCCCGTATCACACACCCTCCCCGTATCACACACCCTCCTCGTACCACACACCCTCCCCGTACCGCACACCCTCCCCGTATCACACACACTCCCCGTATCACACACCCTCCCCCTACCGCACATCCTCCCCGTATCACACACCCTCCCCGTACGACACACCCTCCCCGTACGACACACCCTCCCTGTATCGCACACCCTCCCCGTACCACACACCCTCCCTGTACCACACACCCTCCCCGTACCACACACCCTAGTCGTACCACACATCCTCCCCGTACCACACACCCTCCCCGTACCACACACCCTCCCCGTACCACACACCCTGGTCGTATCACACAACCTCCCCGCCTCCCCGTACCACACACCCTCCCCGTACCACACACCCTCCCCGTATCACACACCCTCCCCGTATCACACACCCTCCCCGTACCACACATCCTCCCCGTATCACACACCCTCCCCGTATCACACACCCTCCCCGTATCACAGACCCTCCCCGTACCACACATCCTCCCCGTATCACACACCCTCCCCGTATCACACACCCTCCCCGTATCACACATCCTCCCCGTATCACACATCCTCCCCGTACCACACACCCTCCCCGTATCACACATCCTCCCCGTATCACACATCCTCCCCGTATCGCACACCCTCCCCGTACCACACATCCTCCCCGTATCACACATCCTCCCCGTACCACACACCCTCCTCGTACCACACACCCTCCCCGTTCCACACATCCTCCCCGTACCACACACCCTCCCCGTACCACACACCCTACCCGTACCACACACCCTCCTCGTACCACACACCCACCCTGTATCACACACCCTCCCCGTACCACACACCCTCCCCGTTCCAAACACCCTCCCCGTACCACACACCCTCCCCGTACCACACATCCTCCCCGTATCACACACCCTCCCCATATCACACACACTCCCCGTACAACACACCCTCCCCGTATCGCACACCCTCCCCGTATCACACACCCTCCCCGTATCGCTCACTCTCCCCGTACCACACACCCTGGTCGTACCGCATGCCCTCCCCGTACCACACACCCTGGTCGTACCGCACGCCCTCCCCGTACCACACACCCTCCCCGTACCACACACCCTGGTTGTACCGCATGCCCTCCCCATACCACACACCCTGGTCGTACCGCATGCCCTCCCCGTATCACACACCCTCCCCGTACCACACACCCTCCCCGTATCACACAACCTCCCCGCCTCCCCGTACGACACACCCTCCCCGTACCATACACCCTCCCCGTACCACACACCCTCCCCGTATCACACACCCTCGCCGTATCACACACCCTCCCCGTACCACACACCCTCGCCGTACCACACACCCTCGCCGTATCACACACCCTCCCCGTACGACACACCCTCCCCGTACCATACACCCTCCCCGTACCATACACCCTCCCCGTACCACACACCCTCCCCGTATCACACACCCTCGCCGTATCACACACCCTCCCCGTACCACACATCCTCCCCGTATCACACTACCTCCCCGTATCGCACACCCTCCCCATAACACACACCCCCCCCGTACCACACACCCTGGTCGTACCGCACGCCCTTCCCGTACCACACACCCTCCTCGTACCACACACCCTGGTCGTACCGCATGCCCTCCCCATACCACACACCCTGGTCGTACCGCATGCCCTCCCCGTATCACACACCCTCCCCGTACCACAAACCCTCCCCGTATCACACAACCTCCCCGCCTCCCCGAACGACACACCCTCCCCGTACCATACACCCTCCCCGTACCACACACCCTCCCCGTACCACACATCCTCCCCGTACCACACACCCTCCCCGTACCACACACCCTCCCTGTATCACACACCCTCCCCGTATCACACACCCTCCTCGTATCACTCACCCTCCCCGTATCACACACCCTCCCCGTATCACACACCCTCCCCGTATCATACACCCTCCCCGTACCACAAACCCCGTATCACACATCCTCCCCGTATCACACACCCTCCCCGTATCGCTCACTCTCCCCGTACCACACACCCTCCCCGTATCACACACCCTCCCCATACCACACACCCTCCCCGTATCACACACCCTCCCCGTAACACACACCCTGGTCGTACCGCATGCCCTCCCCGTACCACACACCCTGGTCGTACCGCACGCCCTCCCCGTACCACACACCCTCCCCGTACCACACACCCTGGTCGTACCGCATGCCCGCCCCGTACCACACACCCTGGTCGTACCGCATGCCCTCCCCGTATCACACACCCTCCCCGTACCACACACCCTCCCAGTACCACATACCCTCCCCGTACCACACACCCTGGTCGTACCGCATGCCCACCCAGTACCACACACCCTCCCCCAGTGCCACACATCCTCTCCGTATCACACAACCTCCCCGCCTCCCCGTACGACACACCCTCCCCGTACCATACACCCTCCCCGTACCACACATACTCCCCGTATCACACACCATCCCCGTACCACACACCCTCCCCGTACCACACACCCTCCCCGTATCGCACACCCTCCCCGTATCGCACACCCTCCCC